>NW_027437182.1:28132563-28196291 GCF_033239565.1 Halichoeres trimaculatus | reverse complement strand
ATTCAAATTTTCACTTTGGCTGAAATTGCATGAAATATGTGTCCCCCGTGGAAGCCCATGCCATCCCAGGTGAGAAAAATGCATCCTGAATCAAGTCTGAGGGCTAAAACCTCTGTTTCGGGTTTTACCACATTGAGCTCAGAACGTAAGGTCGGGACCTGAAATTTGGAGCCAAAATTCAAATTTTCACTTTGGCTGAAATTGCATGAAATATGTGTCCCCCGTGGAAGCCCATGCCATCCCAGGTGAGAAAAATGCATCCTGAATCAAGTCTGAGGGCTAAAACCTCTGTTTCGGGTTTTACCACATTGAGCTCAGAACGTAAGGTCGGGACCTGAAATTTGGAGCCAAAATTCAAATTTTCACTTTGGCTGAAATTGCATGAAATATGTGTCCCCCGTGGAAGCCCATGCCATCCCAGGTGAGAAAAATGCATCCTGAATCAAGTCTGAGGGCTAAAACCTCTGTTTCGGGTTTTACCACATTGAGCTCAGAACGTAAGGTCGGGACCTGAAATTTGGAGCCAAAATTCAAATTTTCACTTTGGCTGAAATTGCATGAAATATGTGTCCCCCGTGGAAGCCCATGCCATCCCAGGTGAGAAAAATGCATCCTGAATCAAGTCTGAGGGCTAAAACCTCTGTTTCGGGTTTTACCACATTGAGCTCAGAACGTAAGGTCGGGACCTGAAATTTGGAGCCAAAATTCAAATTTTCACTTTGGCTGAAATTGCATGAAATATGTGTCCCCCGTGGAAGCCCATGCCATCCCAGGTGAGAAAAATGCATCCTGAATCAAGTCTGAGGGCTAAAACCTCTGTTTCGGGTTTTACCACATTGAGCTCAGAACGTAAGGTCGGGACCTGAAATTTGGAGCCAAAATTCAAATTTTCACTTTGGCTGAAATTGCATGAAATATGTGTCCCCCGTGGAAGCCCATGCCATCCCAGGTGAGAAAAATGCATCCTGAATCAAGTCTGAGGGCTAAAACCTCTGTTTCGGGTTTTACCACATTGAGCTCAGAACGTAAGGTCGGGACCTGAAATTTGGAGCCAAAATTCAAATTTTCACTTTGGCTGAAATTGCATGAAATATGTGTCCCCCGTGGAAGCCCATGCCATCCCAGGTGAGAAAAATGCATCCTGAATCAAGTCTGAGGGCTAAAACCTCTGTTTCGGGTTTTACCACATTGAGCTCAGAACGTAAGGTCGGGACCTGAAATTTGGAGCCAAAATTCAAATTTTCACTTTGGCTGAAATTGCATGAAATATGTGTCCCCCGTGGAAGCCCATGCCATCCCAGGTGAGAAAAATGCATCCTGAATCAAGTCTGAGGGCTAAAACCTCTGTTTCGGGTTTTACCACATTGAGCTCAGAACGTAAGGTCGGGACCTGAAATTTGGAGCCAAAATTCAAATTTTCACTTTGGCTGAAATTGCATGAAATATGTGTCCCCCGTGGAAGCCCATGCCATCCCAGGTGAGAAAAATGCATCCTGAATCAAGTCTGAGGGCTAAAACCTCTGTTTCGGGTTTTACCACATTGAGCTCAGAACGTAAGGTCGGGACCTGAAATTTGGAGCCAAAATTCAAATTTTCACTTTGGCTGAAATTGCATGAAATATGTGTCCCCCGTGGAAGCCCATGCCATCCCAGGTGAGAAAAATGCATCCTGAATCAAGTCTGAGGGCTAAAACCTCTGTTTCGGGTTTTACCACATTGAGCTCAGAACGTAAGGTCGGGACCTGAAATTTGGAGCCAAAATTCAAATTTTCACTTTGGCTGAAATTGCATGAAATATGTGTCCCCCGTGGAAGCCCATGCCATCCCAGGTGAGAAAAATGCATCCTGAATCAAGTCTGAGGGCTAAAACCTCTGTTTCGGGTTTTACCACATTGAGCTCAGAACGTAAGGTCGGGACCTGAAATTTGGAGCCAAAATTCAAATTTTCACTTTGGCTGAAATTGCATGAAATATGTGTCCCCCGTGGAAGCCCATGCCATCCCAGGTGAGAAAAATGCATCCTGAATCAAGTCTGAGGGCTAAAACCTCTGTTTCGGGTTTTACCACATTGAGCTCAGAACGTAAGGTCGGGACCTGAAATTTGGAGCCAAAATTCAAATTTTCACTTTGGCTGAAATTGCATGAAATATGTGTCCCCCGTGGAAGCCCATGCCATCCCAGGTGAGAAAAATGCATCCTGAATCAAGTCTGAGGGCTAAAACCTCTGTTTCGGGTTTTACCACATTGAGCTCAGAACGTAAGGTCGGGACCTGAAATTTGGAGCCAAAATTCAAATTTTCACTTTGGCTGAAATTGCATGAAATATGTGTCCCCCGTGGAAGCCCATGCCATCCCAGGTGAGAAAAATGCATCCTGAATCAAGTCTGAGGGCTAAAACCTCTGTTTCGGGTTTTACCACATTGAGCTCAGAACGTAAGGTCGGGACCTGAAATTTGGAGCCAAAATTCAAATTTTCACTTTGGCTGAAATTGCATGAAATATGTGTCCCCCGTGGAAGCCCATGCCATCCCAGGTGAGAAAAATGCATCCTGAATCAAGTCTGAGGGCTAAAACCTCTGTTTCGGGTTTTACCACATTGAGCTCAGAACGTAAGGTCGGGACCTGAAATTTGGAGCCAAAATTCAAATTTTCACTTTGGCTGAAATTGCATGAAATATGTGTCCCCCGTGGAAGCCCATGCCATCCCAGGTGAGAAAAATGCATCCTGAATCAAGTCTGAGGGCTAAAACCTCTGTTTCGGGTTTTACCACATTGAGCTCAGAACGTAAGGTCGGGACCTGAAATTTGGAGCCAAAATTCAAATTTTCACTTTGGCTGAAATTGCATGAAATATGTGTCCCCCGTGGAAGCCCATGCCATCCCAGGTGAGAAAAATGCATCCTGAATCAAGTCTGAGGGCTAAAACCTCTGTTTCGGGTTTTACCACATTGAGCTCAGAACGTAAGGTCGGGACCTGAAATTTGGAGCCAAAATTCAAATTTTCACTTTGGCTGAAATTGCATGAAATATGTGTCCCCCGTGGAAGCCCATGCCATCCCAGGTGAGAAAAATGCATCCTGAATCAAGTCTGAGGGCTAAAACCTCTGTTTCGGGTTTTACCACATTGAGCTCAGAACGTAAGGTCGGGACCTGAAATTTGGAGCCAAAATTCAAATTTTCACTTTGGCTGAAATTGCATGAAATATGTGTCCCCCGTGGAAGCCCATGCCATCCCAGGTGAGAAAAATGCATCCTGAATCAAGTCTGAGGGCTAAAACCTCTGTTTCGGGTTTTACCACATTGAGCTCAGAACGTAAGGTCGGGACCTGAAATTTGGAGCCAAAATTCAAATTTTCACTTTGGCTGAAATTGCATGAAATATGTGTCCCCCGTGGAAGCCCATGCCATCCCAGGTGAGAAAAATGCATCCTGAATCAAGTCTGAGGGCTAAAACCTCTGTTTCGGGTTTTACCACATTGAGCTCAGAACGTAAGGTCGGGACCTGAAATTTGGAGCCAAAATTCAAATTTTCACTTTGGCTGAAATTGCATGAAATATGTGTCCCCCGTGGAAGCCCATGCCATCCCAGGTGAGAAAAATGCATCCTGAATCAAGTCTGAGGGCTAAAACCTCTGTTTCGGGTTTTACCACATTGAGCTCAGAACGTAAGGTCGGGACCTGAAATTTGGAGCCAAAATTCAAATTTTCACTTTGGCTGAAATTGCATGAAATATGTGTCCCCCGTGGAAGCCCATGCCATCCCAGGTGAGAAAAATGCATCCTGAATCAAGTCTGAGGGCTAAAACCTCTGTTTCGGGTTTTACCACATTGAGCTCAGAACGTAAGGTCGGGACCTGAAATTTGGAGCCAAAATTCAAATTTTCACTTTGGCTGAAATTGCATGAAATATGTGTCCCCCGTGGAAGCCCATGCCATCCCAGGTGAGAAAAATGCATCCTGAATCAAGTCTGAGGGCTAAAACCTCTGTTTCGGGTTTTACCACATTGAGCTCAGAACGTAAGGTCGGGACCTGAAATTTGGAGCCAAAATTCAAATTTTCACTTTGGCTGAAATTGCATGAAATATGTGTCCCCCGTGGAAGCCCATGCCATCCCAGGTGAGAAAAATGCATCCTGAATCAAGTCTGAGGGCTAAAACCTCTGTTTCGGGTTTTACCACATTGAGCTCAGAACGTAAGGTCGGGACCTGAAATTTGGAGCCAAAATTCAAATTTTCACTTTGGCTGAAATTGCATGAAATATGTGTCCCCCGTGGAAGCCCATGCCATCCCAGGTGAGAAAAATGCATCCTGAATCAAGTCTGAGGGCTAAAACCTCTGTTTCGGGTTTTACCACATTGAGCTCAGAACGTAAGGTCGGGACCTGAAATTTGGAGCCAAAATTCAAATTTTCACTTTGGCTGAAATTGCATGAAATATGTGTCCCCCGTGGAAGCCCATGCCATCCCAGGTGAGAAAAATGCATCCTGAATCAAGTCTGAGGGCTAAAACCTCTGTTTCGGGTTTTACCACATTGAGCTCAGAACGTAAGGTCGGGACCTGAAATTTGGAGCCAAAATTCAAATTTTCACTTTGGCTGAAATTGCATGAAATATGTGTCCCCCGTGGAAGCCCATGCCATCCCAGGTGAGAAAAATGCATCCTGAATCAAGTCTGAGGGCTAAAACCTCTGTTTCGGGTTTTACCACATTGAGCTCAGAACGTAAGGTCGGGACCTGAAATTTGGAGCCAAAATTCAAATTTTCACTTTGGCTGAAATTGCATGAAATATGTGTCCCCCGTGGAAGCCCATGCCATCCCAGGTGAGAAAAATGCATCCTGAATCAAGTCTGAGGGCTAAAACCTCTGTTTCGGGTTTTACCACATTGAGCTCAGAACGTAAGGTCGGGACCTGAAATTTGGAGCCAAAATTCAAATTTTCACTTTGGCTGAAATTGCATGAAATATGTGTCCCCCGTGGAAGCCCATGCCATCCCAGGTGAGAAAAATGCATCCTGAATCAAGTCTGAGGGCTAAAACCTCTGTTTCGGGTTTTACCACATTGAGCTCAGAACGTAAGGTCGGGACCTGAAATTTGGAGCCAAAATTCAAATTTTCACTTTGGCTGAAATTGCATGAAATATGTGTCCCCCGTGGAAGCCCATGCCATCCCAGGTGAGAAAAAGGCATCCTGAATCAAGTCTGAGGGCTAAAACCTCTGTTTCGGGTTTTACCACATTGAGCTCAGAACGTAAGGTCGGGACCTGAAATTTGGAGCCAAAATTCAAATTTTCACTTTGGCTGAAATTGCATGAAATATGTGTCCCCCGTGGAAGCCCATGCCATCCCAGGTGAGAAAAATGCATCCTGAATCAAGTCTGAGGGCTAAAACCTCTGTTTCGGGTTTTACCACATTGAGCTCAGAACGTAAGGTCGGGACCTGAAATTTGGAGCCAAAATTCAAATTTTCACTTTGGCTGAAATTGCATGAAATATGTGTCCCCCGTGGAAGCCCATGCCATCCCAGGTGAGAAAAATGCATCCTGAATCAAGTCTGAGGGCTAAAACCTCTGTTTCGGGTTTTACCACATTGAGCTCAGAACGTAAGGTCGGGACCTGAAATTTGGAGCCAAAATTCAAATTTTCACTTTGGCTGAAATTGCATGAAATATGTGTCCCCCGTGGAAGCCCATGCCATCCCAGGTGAGAAAAATGCATCCTGAATCAAGTCTGAGGGCTAAAACCTCTGTTTCGGGTTTTACCACATTGAGCTCAGAACGTAAGGTCGGGACCTGAAATTTGGAGCCAAAATTCAAATTTTCACTTTGGCTGAAATTGCATGAAATATGTGTCCCCCGTGGAAGCCCATGCCATCCCAGGTGAGAAAAATGCATCCTGAATCAAGTCTGAGGGCTAAAACCTCTGTTTCGGGTTTTACCACATTGAGCTCAGAACGTAAGGTCGGGACCTGAAATTTGGAGCCAAAATTCAAATTTTCACTTTGGCTGAAATTGCATGAAATATGTGTCCCCCGTGGAAGCCCATGCCATCCCAGGTGAGAAAAATGCATCCTGAATCAAGTCTGAGGGCTAAAACCTCTGTTTCGGGTTTTACCACATTGAGCTCAGAACGTAAGGTCGGGACCTGAAATTTGGAGCCAAAATTCAAATTTTCACTTTGGCTGAAATTGCATGAAATATGTGTCCCCCGTGGAAGCCCATGCCATCCCAGGTGAGAAAAATGCATCCTGAATCAAGTCTGAGGGCTAAAACCTCTGTTTCGGGTTTTACCACATTGAGCTCAGAACGTAAGGTCGGGACCTGAAATTTGGAGCCAAAATTCAAATTTTCACTTTGGCTGAAATTGCATGAAATATGTGTCCCCCGTGGAAGCCCATGCCATCCCAGGTGAGAAAAATGCATCCTGAATCAAGTCTGAGGGCTAAAACCTCTGTTTCGGGTTTTACCACATTGAGCTCAGAACGTAAGGTCGGGACCTGAAATTTGGAGCCAAAATTCAAATTTTCACTTTGGCTGAAATTGCATGAAATATGTGTCCCCCGTGGAAGCCCATGCCATCCCAGGTGAGAAAAATGCATCCTGAATCAAGTCTGAGGGCTAAAACCTCTGTTTCGGGTTTTACCACATTGAGCTCAGAACGTAAGGTCGGGACCTGAAATTTGGAGCCAAAATTCAAATTTTCACTTTGGCTGAAATTGCATGAAATATGTGTCCCCCGTGGAAGCCCATGCCATCCCAGGTGAGAAAAATGCATCCTGAATCAAGTCTGAGGGCTAAAACCTCTGTTTCGGGTTTTACCACATTGAGCTCAGAACGTAAGGTCGGGACCTGAAATTTGGAGCCAAAATTCAAATTTTCACTTTGGCTGAAATTGCATGAAATATGTGTCCCCCGTGGAAGCCCATGCCATCCCAGGTGAGAAAAATGCATCCTGAATCAAGTCTGAGGGCTAAAACCTCTGTTTCGGGTTTTACCACATTGAGCTCAGAACGTAAGGTCGGGACCTGAAATTTGGAGCCAAAATTCAAATTTTCACTTTGGCTGAAATTGCATGAAATATGTGTCCCCCGTGGAAGCCCATGCCATCCCAGGTGAGAAAAATGCATCCTGAATCAAGTCTGAGGGCTAAAACCTCTGTTTCGGGTTTTACCACATTGAGCTCAGAACGTAAGGTCGGGACCTGAAATTTGGAGCCAAAATTCAAATTTTCACTTTGGCTGAAATTGCATGAAATATGTGTCCCCCGTGGAAGCCCATGCCATCCCAGGTGAGAAAAATGCATCCTGAATCAAGTCTGAGGGCTAAAACCTCTGTTTCGGGTTTTACCACATTGAGCTCAGAACGTAAGGTCGGGACCTGAAATTTGGAGCCAAAATTCAAATTTTCACTTTGGCTGAAATTGCATGAAATATGTGTCCCCCGTGGAAGCCCATGCCATCCCAGGTGAGAAAAATGCATCCTGAATCAAGTCTGAGGGCTAAAACCTCTGTTTCGGGTTTTACCACATTGAGCTCAGAACGTAAGGTCGGGACCTGAAATTTGGAGCCAAAATTCAAATTTTCACTTTGGCTGAAATTGCATGAAATATGTGTCCCCCGTGGAAGCCCATGCCATCCCAGGTGAGAAAAATGCATCCTGAATCAAGTCTGAGGGCTAAAACCTCTGTTTCGGGTTTTACCACATTGAGCTCAGAACGTAAGGTCGGGACCTGAAATTTGGAGCCAAAATTCAAATTTTCACTTTGGCTGAAATTGCATGAAATATGTGTCCCCCGTGGAAGCCCATGCCATCCCAGGTGAGAAAAATGCATCCTGAATCAAGTCTGAGGGCTAAAACCTCTGTTTCGGGTTTTACCACATTGAGCTCAGAACGTAAGGTCGGGACCTGAAATTTGGAGCCAAAATTCAAATTTTCACTTTGGCTGAAATTGCATGAAATATGTGTCCCCCGTGGAAGCCCATGCCATCCCAGGTGAGAAAAATGCATCCTGAATCAAGTCTGAGGGCTAAAACCTCTGTTTCGGGTTTTACCACATTGAGCTCAGAACGTAAGGTCGGGACCTGAAATTTGGAGCCAAAATTCAAATTTTCACTTTGGCTGAAATTGCATGAAATATGTGTCCCCCGTGGAAGCCCATGCCATCCCAGGTGAGAAAAATGCATCCTGAATCAAGTCTGAGGGCTAAAACCTCTGTTTCGGGTTTTACCACATTGAGCTCAGAACGTAAGGTCGGGACCTGAAATTTGGAGCCAAAATTCAAATTTTCACTTTGGCTGAAATTGCATGAAATATGTGTCCCCCGTGGAAGCCCATGCCATCCCAGGTGAGAAAAATGCATCCTGAATCAAGTCTGAGGGCTAAAACCTCTGTTTCGGGTTTTACCACATTGAGCTCAGAACGTAAGGTCGGGACCTGAAATTTGGAGCCAAAATTCAAATTTTCACTTTGGCTGAAATTGCATGAAATATGTGTCCCCCGTGGAAGCCCATGCCATCCCAGGTGAGAAAAATGCATCCTGAATCAAGTCTGAGGGCTAAAACCTCTGTTTCGGGTTTTACCACATTGAGCTCAGAACGTAAGGTCGGGACCTGAAATTTGGAGCCAAAATTCAAATTTTCACTTTGGCTGAAATTGCATGAAATATGTGTCCCCCGTGGAAGCCCATGCCATCCCAGGTGAGAAAAATGCATCCTGAATCAAGTCTGAGGGCTAAAACCTCTGTTTCGGGTTTTACCACATTGAGCTCAGAACGTAAGGTCGGGACCTGAAATTTGGAGCCAAAATTCAAATTTTCACTTTGGCTGAAATTGCATGAAATATGTGTCCCCCGTGGAAGCCCATGCCATCCCAGGTGAGAAAAATGCATCCTGAATCAAGTCTGAGGGCTAAAACCTCTGTTTCGGGTTTTACCACATTGAGCTCAGAACGTAAGGTCGGGACCTGAAATTTGGAGCCAAAATTCAAATTTTCACTTTGGCTGAAATTGCATGAAATATGTGTCCCCCGTGGAAGCCCATGCCATCCCAGGTGAGAAAAATGCATCCTGAATCAAGTCTGAGGGCTAAAACCTCTGTTTCGGGTTTTACCACATTGAGCTCAGAACGTAAGGTCGGGACCTGAAATTTGGAGCCAAAATTCAAATTTTCACTTTGGCTGAAATTGCATGAAATATGTGTCCCCCGTGGAAGCCCATGCCATCCCAGGTGAGAAAAATGCATCCTGAATCAAGTCTGAGGGCTAAAACCTCTGTTTCGGGTTTTACCACATTGAGCTCAGAACGTAAGGTCGGGACCTGAAATTTGGAGCCAAAATTCAAATTTTCACTTTGGCTGAAATTGCATGAAATATGTGTCCCCCGTGGAAGCCCATGCCATCCCAGGTGAGAAAAATGCATCCTGAATCAAGTCTGAGGGCTAAAACCTCTGTTTCGGGTTTTACCACATTGAGCTCAGAACGTAAGGTCGGGACCTGAAATTTGGAGCCAAAATTCAAATTTTCACTTTGGCTGAAATTGCATGAAATATGTGTCCCCCGTGGAAGCCCATGCCATCCCAGGTGAGAAAAATGCATCCTGAATCAAGTCTGAGGGCTAAAACCTCTGTTTCGGGTTTTACCACATTGAGCTCAGAACGTAAGGTCGGGACCTGAAATTTGGAGCCAAAATTCAAATTTTCACTTTGGCTGAAATTGCATGAAATATGTGTCCCCCGTGGAAGCCCATGCCATCCCAGGTGAGAAAAATGCATCCTGAATCAAGTCTGAGGGCTAAAACCTCTGTTTCGGGTTTTACCACATTGAGCTCAGAACGTAAGGTCGGGACCTGAAATTTGGAGCCAAAATTCAAATTTTCACTTTGGCTGAAATTGCATGAAATATGTGTCCCCCGTGGAAGCCCATGCCATCCCAGGTGAGAAAAATGCATCCTGAATCAAGTCTGAGGGCTAAAACCTCTGTTTCGGGTTTTACCACATTGAGCTCAGAACGTAAGGTCGGGACCTGAAATTTGGAGCCAAAATTCAAATTTTCACTTTGGCTGAAATTGCATGAAATATGTGTCCCCCGTGGAAGCCCATGCCATCCCAGGTGAGAAAAATGCATCCTGAATCAAGTCTGAGGGCTAAAACCTCTGTTTCGGGTTTTACCACATTGAGCTCAGAACGTAAGGTCGGGACCTGAAATTTGGAGCCAAAATTCAAATTTTCACTTTGGCTGAAATTGCATGAAATATGTGTCCCCCGTGGAAGCCCATGCCATCCCAGGTGAGAAAAATGCATCCTGAATCAAGTCTGAGGGCTAAAACCTCTGTTTCGGGTTTTACCACATTGAGCTCAGAACGTAAGGTCGGGACCTGAAATTTGGAGCCAAAATTCAAATTTTCACTTTGGCTGAAATTGCATGAAATATGTGTCCCCCGTGGAAGCCCATGCCATCCCAGGTGAGAAAAATGCATCCTGAATCAAGTCTGAGGGCTAAAACCTCTGTTTCGGGTTTTACCACATTGAGCTCAGAACGTAAGGTCGGGACCTGAAATTTGGAGCCAAAATTCAAATTTTCACTTTGGCTGAAATTGCATGAAATATGTGTCCCCCGTGGAAGCCCATGCCATCCCAGGTGAGAAAAATGCATCCTGAATCAAGTCTGAGGGCTAAAACCTCTGTTTCGGGTTTTACCACATTGAGCTCAGAACGTAAGGTCGGGACCTGAAATTTGGAGCCAAAATTCAAATTATCACTTTGGCTGAAATTGCATGAAATATGTGTCCCCCGTGGAAGCCCATGCCATCCCAGGTGAGAAAAATGCATCCTGAATCAAGTCTGAGGGCTAAAACCTCTGTTTCGGGTTTTACCACATTGAGCTCAGAACGTAAGGTCGGGACCTGAAATTTGGAGCCAAAATTCAAATTTTCACTTTGGCTGAAATTGCATGAAATATGTGTCCCCCGTGGAAGCCCATGCCATCCCAGGTGAGAAAAATGCATCCTGAATCAAGTCTGAGGGCTAAAACCTCTGTTTCGGGTTTTACCACATTGAGCTCAGAACGTAAGGTCGGGACCTGAAATTTGGAGCCAAAATTCAAATTTTCACTTTGGCTGAAATTGCATGAAATATGTGTCCCCCGTGGAAGCCCATGCCATCCCAGGTGAGAAAAATGCATCCTGAATCAAGTCTGAGGGCTAAAACCTCTGTTTCGGGTTTTACCACATTGAGCTCAGAACGTAAGGTCGGGACCTGAAATTTGGAGCCAAAATTCAAATTTTCACTTTGGCTGAAATTGCATGAAATATGTGTCCCCCGTGGAAGCCCATGCCATCCCAGGTGAGAAAAATGCATCCTGAATCAAGTCTGAGGGCTAAAACCTCTGTTTCGGGTTTTACCACATTGAGCTCAGAACGTAAGGTCGGGACCTGAAATTTGGAGCCAAAATTCAAATTTTCACTTTGGCTGAAATTGCATGAAATATGTGTCCCCCGTGGAAGCCCATGCCATCCCAGGTGAGAAAAATGCATCCTGAATCAAGTCTGAGGGCTAAAACCTCTGTTTCGGGTTTTACCACATTGAGCTCAGAACGTAAGGTCGGGACCTGAAATTTGGAGCCAAAATTCAAATTTTCACTTTGGCTGAAATTGCATGAAATATGTGTCCCCCGTGGAAGCCCATGCCATCCCAGGTGAGAAAAATGCATCCTGAATCAAGTCTGAGGGCTAAAACCTCTGTTTCGGGTTTTACCACATTGAGCTCAGAACGTAAGGTCGGGACCTGAAATTTGGAGCCAAAATTCAAATTTTCACTTTGGCTGAAATTGCATGAAATATGTGTCCCCCGTGGAAGCCCATGCCATCCCAGGTGAGAAAAATGCATCCTGAATCAAGTCTGAGGGCTAAAACCTCTGTTTCGGGTTTTACCACATTGAGCTCAGAACGTAAGGTCGGGACCTGAAATTTGGAGCCAAAATTCAAATTTTCACTTTGGCTGAAATTGCATGAAATATGTGTCCCCCGTGGAAGCCCATGCCATCCCAGGTGAGAAAAATGCATCCTGAATCAAGTCTGAGGGCTAAAACCTCTGTTTCGGGTTTTACCACATTGAGCTCAGAACGTAAGGTCGGGACCTGAAATTTGGAGCCAAAATTCAAATTTTCACTTTGGCTGAAATTGCATGAAATATGTGTCCCCCGTGGAAGCCCATGCCATCCCAGGTGAGAAAAATGCATCCTGAATCAAGTCTGAGGGCTAAAACCTCTGTTTCGGGTTTTACCACATTGAGCTCAGAACGTAAGGTCGGGACCTGAAATTTGGAGCCAAAATTCAAATTTTCACTTTGGCTGAAATTGCATGAAATATGTGTCCCCCGTGGAAGCCCATGCCATCCCAGGTGAGAAAAATGCATCCTGAATCAAGTCTGAGGGCTAAAACCTCTGTTTCGGGTTTTACCACATTGAGCTCAGAACGTAAGGTCGGGACCTGAAATTTGGAGCCAAAATTCAAATTTTCACTTTGGCTGAAATTGCATGAAATATGTGTCCCCCGTGGAAGCCCATGCCATCCCAGGTGAGAAAAATGCATCCTGAATCAAGTCTGAGGGCTAAAACCTCTGTTTCGGGTTTTACCACATTGAGCTCAGAACGTAAGGTCGGGACCTGAAATTTGGAGCCAAAATTCAAATTTTCACTTTGGCTGAAATTGCATGAAATATGTGTCCCCCGTGGAAGCCCATGCCATCCCAGGTGAGAAAAATGCATCCTGAATCAAGTCTGAGGGCTAAAACCTCTGTTTCGGGTTTTACCACATTGAGCTCAGAACGTAAGGTCGGGACCTGAAATTTGGAGCCAAAATTCAAATTTTCACTTTGGCTGAAATTGCATGAAATATGTGTCCCCCGTGGAAGCCCATGCCATCCCAGGTGAGAAAAATGCATCCTGAATCAAGTCTGAGGGCTAAAACCTCTGTTTCGGGTTTTACCACATTGAGCTCAGAACGTAAGGTCGGGACCTGAAATTTGGAGCCAAAATTCAAATTTTCACTTTGGCTGAAATTGCATGAAATATGTGTCCCCCGTGGAAGCCCATGCCATCCCAGGTGAGAAAAATGCATCCTGAATCAAGTCTGAGGGCTAAAACCTCTGTTTCGGGTTTTACCACATTGAGCTCAGAACGTAAGGTCGGGACCTGAAATTTGGAGCCAAAATTCAAATTTTCACTTTGGCTGAAATTGCATGAAATATGTGTCCCCCGTGGAAGCCCATGCCATCCCAGGTGAGAAAAATGCATCCTGAATCAAGTCTGAGGGCTAAAACCTCTGTTTCGGGTTTTACCACATTGAGCTCAGAACGTAAGGTCGGGACCTGAAATTTGGAGCCAAAATTCAAATTTTCACTTTGGCTGAAATTGCATGAAATATGTGTCCCCCGTGGAAGCCCATGCCATCCCAGGTGAGAAAAATGCATCCTGAATCAAGTCTGAGGGCTAAAACCTCTGTTTCGGGTTTTACCACATTGAGCTCAGAACGTAAGGTCGGGACCTGAAATTTGGAGCCAAAATTCAAATTTTCACTTTGGCTGAAATTGCATGAAATATGTGTCCCCCGTGGAAGCCCATGCCATCCCAGGTGAGAAAAATGCATCCTGAATCAAGTCTGAGGGCTAAAACCTCTGTTTCGGGTTTTACCACATTGAGCTCAGAACGTAAGGTCGGGACCTGAAATTTGGAGCCAAAATTCAAATTTTCACTTTGGCTGAAATTGCATGAAATATGTGTCCCCCGTGGAAGCCCATGCCATCCCAGGTGAGAAAAATGCATCCTGAATCAAGTCTGAGGGCTAAAACCTCTGTTTCGGGTTTTACCACATTGAGCTCAGAACGTAAGGTCGGGACCTGAAATTTGGAGCCAAAATTCAAATTTTCACTTTGGCTGAAATTGCATGAAATATGTGTCCCCCGTGGAAGCCCATGCCATCCCAGGTGAGAAAAATGCATCCTGAATCAAGTCTGAGGGCTAAAACCTCTGTTTCGGGTTTTACCACATTGAGCTCAGAACGTAAGGTCGGGACCTGAAATTTGGAGCCAAAATTCAAATTTTCACTTTGGCTGAAATTGCATGAAATATGTGTCCCCCGTGGAAGCCCATGCCATCCCAGGTGAGAAAAATGCATCCTGAATCAAGTCTGAGGGCTAAAACCTCTGTTTCGGGTTTTACCACATTGAGCTCAGAACGTAAGGTCGGGACCTGAAATTTGGAGCCAAAATTCAAATTTTCACTTTGGCTGAAATTGCATGAAATATGTGTCCCCCGTGGAAGCCCATGCCATCCCAGGTGAGAAAAATGCATCCTGAATCAAGTCTGAGGGCTAAAACCTCTGTTTCGGGTTTTACCACATTGAGCTCAGAACGTAAGGTCGGGACCTGAAATTTGGAGCCAAAATTCAAATTTTCACTTTGGCTGAAATTGCATGAAATATGTGTCCCCCGTGGAAGCCCATGCCATCCCAGGTGAGAAAAATGCATCCTGAATCAAGTCTGAGGGCTAAAACCTCTGTTTCGGGTTTTACCACATTGAGCTCAGAACGTAAGGTCGGGACCTGAAATTTGGAGCCAAAATTCAAATTTTCACTTTGGCTGAAATTGCATGAAATATGTGTCCCCCGTGGAAGCCCATGCCATCCCAGGTGAGAAAAATGCATCCTGAATCAAGTCTGAGGGCTAAAACCTCTGTTTCGGGTTTTACCACATTGAGCTCAGAACGTAAGGTCGGGACCTGAAATTTGGAGCCAAAATTCAAATTTTCACTTTGGCTGAAATTGCATGAAATATGTGTCCCCCGTGGAAGCCCATGCCATCCCAGGTGAGAAAAATGCATCCTGAATCAAGTCTGAGGGCTAAAACCTCTGTTTCGGGTTTTACCACATTGAGCTCAGAACGTAAGGTCGGGACCTGAAATTTGGAGCCAAAATTCAAATTTTCACTTTGGCTGAAATTGCATGAAATATGTGTCCCCCGTGGAAGCCCATGCCATCCCAGGTGAGAAAAATGCATCCTGAATCAAGTCTGAGGGCTAAAACCTCTGTTTCGGGTTTTACCACATTGAGCTCAGAACGTAAGGTCGGGACCTGAAATTTGGAGCCAAAATTCAAATTTTCACTTTGGCTGAAATTGCATGAAATATGTGTCCCCCGTGGAAGCCCATGCCATCCCAGGTGAGAAAAATGCATCCTGAATCAAGTCTGAGGGCTAAAACCTCTGTTTCGGGTTTTACCACATTGAGCTCAGAACGTAAGGTCGGGACCTGAAATTTGGAGCCAAAATTCAAATTTTCACTTTGGCTGAAATTGCATGAAATATGTGTCCCCCGTGGAAGCCCATGCCATCCCAGGTGAGAAAAATGCATCCTGAATCAAGTCTGAGGGCTAAAACCTCTGTTTCGGGTTTTACCACATTGAGCTCAGAACGTAAGGTCGGGACCTGAAATTTGGAGCCAAAATTCAAATTTTCACTTTGGCTGAAATTGCATGAAATATGTGTCCCCCGTGGAAGCCCATGCCATCCCAGGTGAGAAAAATGCATCCTGAATCAAGTCTGAGGGCTAAAACCTCTGTTTCAATTTTACCACATTGAGCTCAGAACGTAAGGTCGGGACCTGAAATTTGGAGCCAAAATTCAAATTTTCACTTTGGCTGAAATTGCATGAAATTGTGTCCCCCGTGGAAGCCCATGCCATCCCAGGTGAGAAAAATGCATCCTGAATCAAGTCTGAGGGCTAAAACCTCTGTTTCGGGTTTTACCACATTGAGCTCAGAACGTAAGGTCGGGACCTGAAATTTGGAGCCAAAATTCAAATTTTCACTTTGGCTGAAATTGCATGAAATATGTGTCCCCCGTGGAAGCCCATGCCATCCCAGGTGAGAAAAATGCATCCTGAATCAAGTCTGAGGGCTAAAACCTCTGTTTCGGGTTTTACCACATTGAGCTCAGAACGTAAGGTCGGGACCTGAAATTTGGAGCCAAAATTCAAATTTTCACTTTGGCTGAAATTGCATGAAATATGTGTCCCCCGTGGAAGCCCATGCCATCCCAGGTGAGAAAAATGCATCCTGAATCAAGTCTGAGGGCTAAAACCTCTGTTTCGGGTTTTACCACATTGAGCTCAGAACGTAAGGTCGGGACCTGAAATTTGGAGCCAAAATTCAAATTTTCACTTTGGCTGAAATTGCATGAAATATGTGTCCCCCGTGGAAGCCCATGCCATCCCAGGTGAGAAAAATGCATCCTGAATCAAGTCTGAGGGCTAAAACCTCTGTTTCGGGTTTTACCACATTGAGCTCAGAACGTAAGGTCGGGACCTGAAATTTGGAGCCAAAATTCAAATTTTCACTTTGGCTGAAATTGCATGAAATATGTGTCCCCCGTGGAAGCCCATGCCATCCCAGGTGAGAAAAATGCATCCTGAATCAAGTCTGAGGGCTAAAACCTCTGTTTCGGGTTTTACCACATTGAGCTCAGAACGTAAGGTCGGGACCTGAAATTTGGAGCCAAAATTCAAATTTTCACTTTGGCTGAAATTGCATGAAATATGTGTCCCCCGTGGAAGCCCATGCCATCCCAGGTGAGAAAAATGCATCCTGAATCAAGTCTGAGGGCTAAAACCTCTGTTTCGGGTTTTACCACATTGAGCTCAGAACGTAAGGTCGGGACCTGAAATTTGGAGCCAAAATTCAAATTTTCACTTTGGCTGAAATTGCATGAAATATGTGTCCCCCGTGGAAGCCCATGCCATCCCACGTGACAAAAAGGCATCCTGAATCAAGTCTGAGGGCTAAAACCTCTGTTTCGGGTTTTACCACATTGAGCTCAGAACGTAAGGTCGGGACCTGAAATTTGGAGCCAAAATTCAAATTTTCACTTTGGCTGAAATTGCATGAAATATGTGTCCCCCGTGGAAGCCCATGCCATCCCAGGTGAGAAAAATGCATCCTGAATCAAGTCTGAGGGCTAAAACCTCTGTTTCGGGTTTTACCACATTGAGCTCAGAACGTAAGGTCGGGACCTGAAATTTGGAGCCAAAATTCAAATTTTCACTTTGGCTGAAATTGCATGAAATATGTGTCCCCCGTGGAAGCCCATGCCATCCCAGGTGAGAAAAATGCATCCTGAATCAAGTCTGAGGGCTAAAACCTCTGTTTCGGGTTTTACCACATTGAGCTCAGAACGTAAGGTCGGGACCTGAAATTTGGAGCCAAAATTCAAATTTTCACTTTGGCTGAAATTGCATGAAATATGTGTCCCCCGTGGAAGCCCATGCCATCCCAGGTGAGAAAAATGCATCCTGAATCAAGTCTGAGGGCTAAAACCTCTGTTTCGGGTTTTACCACATTGAGCTCAGAACGTAAGGTCGGGACCTGAAATTTGGAGCCAAAATTCAAATTTTCACTTTGGCTGAAATTGCATGAAATATGTGTCCCCCGTGGAAGCCCATGCCATCCCAGGTGAGAAAAATGCATCCTGAATCAAGTCTGAGGGCTAAAACCTCTGTTTCGGGTTTTACCACATTGAGCTCAGAACGTAAGGTCGGGACCTGAAATTTGGAGCCAAAATTCAAATTTTCACTTTGGCTGAAATTGCATGAAATATGTGTCCCCCGTGGAAGCCCATGCCATCCCAGGTGAGAAAAATGCATCCTGAATCAAGTCTGAGGGCTAAAACCTCTGTTTCGGGTTTTACCACATTGAGCTCAGAACGTAAGGTCGGGACCTGAAATTTGGAGCCAAAATTCAAATTTTCACTTTGGCTGAAATTGCATGAAATATGTGTCCCCCGTGGAAGCCCATGCCATCCCAGGTGAGAAAAATGCATCCTGAATCAAGTCTGAGGGCTAAAACCTCTGTTTCGGGTTTTACCACATTGAGCTCAGAACGTAAGGTCGGGACCTGAAATTTGGAGCCAAAATTCAAATTTTCACTTTGGCTGAAATTGCATGAAATATGTGTCCCCCGTGGAAGCCCATGCCATCCCAGGTGAGAAAAATGCATCCTGAATCAAGTCTGAGGGCTAAAACCTCTGTTTCGGGTTTTACCACATTGAGCTCAGAACGTAAGGTCGGGACCTGAAATTTGGAGCCAAAATTCAAATTTTCACTTTGGCTGAAATTGCATGAAATATGTGTCCCCCGTGGAAGCCCATGCCATCCCAGGTGAGAAAAATGCATCCTGAATCAAGTCTGAGGGCTAAAACCTCTGTTTCGGGTTTTACCACATTGAGCTCAGAACGTAAGGTCGGGACCTGAAATTTGGAGCCAAAATTCAAATTTTCACTTTGGCTGAAATTGCATGAAATATGTGTCCCCCGTGGAAGCCCATGCCATCCCAGGTGAGAAAAATGCATCCTGAATCAAGTCTGAGGGCTAAAACCTCTGTTTCGGGTTTTACCACATTGAGCTCAGAACGTAAGGTCGGGACCTGAAATTTGGAGCCAAAATTCAAATTTTCACTTTGGCTGAAATTGCATGAAATATGTGTCCCCCGTAGAAGCCCATGCCATCCCAGGTGAGAAAAATGCATCCTGAATCAAGTCTGAGGGCTAAAACCTCTGTTTCGGGTTTTACCACATTGAGCTCAGAACGTAAGGTCGGGACCTGAAATTTGGAGCCAAAATTCAAATTTTCACTTTGGCTGAAATTGCATGAAATATGTGTCCCCCGTGGAAGCCCATGCCATCCCAGGTGAGAAAAATGCATCCTGAATCAAGTCTGAGGGCTAAAACCTCTGTTTCGGGTTTTACCACATTGAGCTCAGAACGTAAGGTCGGGACCTGAAATTTGGAGCCAAAATTCAAATTTTCACTTTGGCTGAAATTGCATGAAATATGTGTCCCCCGTGGAAGCCCATGCCATCCCACGTGACAAAAAGGCATCCTGAATAGACAGGATGAGCGCACCAACAGAAACATCAAGACTGCACTTGCCAAATACTGTGGGAAGGCTCAAAATGATTGGGATATCCATTTAAGGGGGATTGTGGCAGGCATCGACACACTAAAACAGGTAATATTGTTTAAGAATGTCTGAGGAACCGTGTACACCAAGGTAGAAAAACAGTAAAATGCTATTGATTCTACTTTTTTTTTTTTAAACAGAGCTCAAGTAAGTATACACTGTACTTTGCTCTGTTTGAAATACACCACCGCACACCAGGTGTGATTAACATCACACAAGAAGATGGGGATGACAAATGTGTTGTTGTAGTAGAGGAGACAGAAGAGCACCTGGAGGCCAAAACAGCAGGAGTTAGAGATCTGCATGCAAAGGTGATGGTGAAATGGAATATATGTGTCTAAGAACTCAAAATATATTGTTGTTTTTTTAACCATGATGTTAAAAGCATTTAATATTTTCTCAGATTTGCCAGAACACAAAAAATGCACAGGACAGACAAAAGAAGGCGTACGAGACAAAAGAAAAAGATGGAATGTAAAATCCTTCAACTATAAAGTTGAGTGAGGTCCTTAAGGCTAACAAGAGAAAGGAAGGCCGAAAAGGAGGACGACTGGAAGTAAACTGGTCTAGGCCATACTTGATAGCCTCCATTTCGTAAAAGGCTGTGGCAACGCTGTTAAGGAAGGAAGGGGGCCAGTTGAAGCAAAATATAAATATTTCACACCTGAAGCCTTTCATCAGACCCAAGTTTAGAGGTATTATAGTTGTTAATACAACGACACACTGTAGTTTGACTTGGTCTGTGGTGCTGGCATAAAACTGTTTTCTTCTCTTCAGAGTCCAAAGAGACAGACATCTCAATTCCTCAAGGTGACTGCTTCCAAAGTACACAATTAAATGCATCAGTCAGTAAGGCTATGTTAGTAAGGAACAGAACCTAACTATACTACAGATGTCATTCATTCGCGTCTCCGTGTGTCAATATCACCGGATCGATAGTTTATTTTACCGGAGTCATAGAAATTTGTACTCGTGTAAAGCCCACCTTAGACATAGCTTGACATGCAACTTTGAGAATATACTTGGTAAATGCCAGGGTAACCTCCTGTACAAAGATCTAATAGTCATCCCTGCCTGGAGTCGACAGCCTGGAAAAGCAGATCACTATTTGCTTTGTGTGAGTCCGTTTTAAATCCTTTTAACAGTCTAAGTAAAAGTTTGCTGTATTTATTAGGTACATTTACCTATTTGTAGGGTGTATGTAATGAGAGTTCTTTTGCCGGATTCACTCTAACCAGATGGCTTTGGCGACAGCAGTTTCCATACCATCTTTAGGTTTTGTAACATAAGAGTCAGCCCTGTTCTGTGGCTTGTTCAATATTGGAATTCTGCAGAATTCATAGTATTCCAAATATGCAGGTAAACAGCTAATTGGCTAGATCTGGCAAATAACAAGATTTCATTTCCAACCATTGCTTCAAAACCATCAGGTCTGCTTGTGGATACTATGAAGTGCAATAAAGCCTTGTTGAAAGGCTGTTTCAAAGTTAAGCCTCGTTCAGTGGCTATAAAAGTTATTTTGTTTGTCTTGTTTAAGCCCTGTTCAGTGGCTATTTTTCGGACACAAATACAAATGCATGAATCACTGGTATTTCTAATGAATTTGACAGTGACCTGGCTCATCACATTGCTCCGGGCCAGTGGACCATTAAGTTTGGCAGAGACATTCAGGTACATCTCCTCAGTGTATTATGATTGCTTTTGAACGACAGGTCTATATTTCTGTTTTACTCTAACACTGCTTTATCTGCTCTTTAACGTTTCTTCAATTCTTACATGGTTTCCCTCACCAAACCACTGGAAACTGTTGTGGCATCTTCATAATGATAATAAATTGTTTTCCAGTCTGTTCAAATATTTTTTATAGTGTTTTAAACTACCATAACTGAACAGATCTTTGCTTTCCACAGTATGCTCTCAGCATGAGCACAGGGGTTCCATTTTTGTTCACTGAGGTCAGTATTTATTCTTTTGGCATTGGAACAAGTTTAAAAGTGGATCATAATTTACATTTCCTATATATGCTGTTTATAATTTCCACAAGGCTAAATATAAGCTAGAAAGTGCTTTACCATTTTTGTGACTATTTAAATTAATTTCCTATAGAGGGGCATGGCACACATACGCAAATGGTGGTGCATTAGTCTGATGGAACGGTTCCAGATAAATGGGTAAGGAAATTTGAAAATGCTGCTTTCAAAGCCACAAAATTACCTTGACATAAGTTAACATTTTTATTCTGTCACTAATGTATTGCTCGGCAGCCATGGGCAAAGGTTTGCATACTGAACAAATGAAGCTAGAGCATTGCTCCAAGGATCACTGCAGCCAGTATACCGCATCCCAAAGGCCAGGAAGGGGGGACATGAGGTGGGCTTGGTAATAGCACCAAGTGATATAGTTCCATTTATGATTGAGTCATTTAGAAAATCCAAGTTATTTTACAAAAGAGTCTATCTTATGTATCTACTTACTAACCAGCTTATTTACTTACATATTTACCTGCTTATTCATCTGCTTTTTATCTGCTTACGTAACAGCTTATTTAATTATATACTTGTTTAATTATCTGCTTACTTACCTTCCTACCTGCCTTCCAATCCACTCAGTCACTCATTCACCTACTCACTTACTTATTCATTGTTTTTTCCCCAAAGGTTAAGTTTGGAAACACCAACAGGTGCTTCATATTGGAGGTAATCTCAATTAATTAATTAATTAATTAACAACGCTGCTGAAAACAACACATGCACACCAGATGAAGTCAAACATCTGGGAAATTTTTCCATTGATTTTTAGTGTTTATATTTCTGACAATTTATGCCTGCTCATTCTGAAATATTCAATTTGTACTTATTTTTCTTAACCTATATTTTACAGTTGCCAGCATGTGTACTCTCTGAAATCCTCAAGGAAGTGGTACTCCAGCAAGGGGATCAGGCATATGTAACACTGGCTCTTGTATGCACCACCTTCAGAGACACTGGCTGTTTTCGAATTCGCCTGCTACATACTGCTTATGAAAGTAGTATGTAGTAGGCACTGCCTACTACGTACTACTTTCATAAGCTGTATGTAGTATGACTATTCAGTTGAGTTAATTTTTGTAGTATGCTACGCCGGTCTTCAGCTCGAAGAAAACGGAAGTTGGCTTCGGCTGACTTTTTTTCCCAAAAAACTTTGCATTGTGGGTAACAGTTGGCGAAGCAGACTGGTCCGATGCATACTGTGGATTTTTCCCCGATTCAGTACGTTATCCGGGTGTTTTTCTCATACTACAACTCTGATACTTGTTCGCATACTGCATACTGCATACTACATTTTGGTCAAATCAGTAGGCACTGCTAGTATAGTATGCGAATTCAAAAGTGGCCACTGTGTCCACTGCGAGCTTCAGGAGACAGGCACATTTTTTGTGGCTTAACAGTAAGTACATTATTAAGGGTACAAGGGTACACAATACTGAGTTGCTGATTAATATTTTCCCTGGCTCTATGGAAATGTAAATTTTTGGTTGTTTTTCCACAGGTGTTGCTACATGAAGCTGGTTTTCTGAATTATACCAAAGCTTTTTATTCTATGTACAGCATTGAAACTTGCCGTGAATGTGGACAGCTGTACAAGAGCAGCACACCTGGTAAACATCTTACACTGGATGGTCTTGATTTTATGTTATTACACTCAAAAACAATGTCGAATGTCATAACTAGTCATAGACATAGATGGTTAGCATGATTTTTTCTTAAATTTCTTTTACAGGATATATTGGGACAGGTAATAGGGGAGTACTGCAGGCTATTTACTCTGAAGATCCTCACCCGGGATACTGCAGTCACTTCTGCTGCCAAATGCAATAGGTAAACATAATATTCAGTGTTGGGAAGTAACGATTATTTTTCGTTACATTACCTAACTAAATTACTTTTCTCCGTAACTTCTAACCTAACAAGTTACTTTTGTCATTCTGTAGTACCGTTATAGTTCTTTTGAATTTAATAGTTGTGTTAGCTGTGTTAGTTGCGTTAGTCGCGTTATAATGAAGCACTCCCCATTCCTCCTCCTCCTCTCACAAACGCATGGACGAGGAGCGGTGAGCCCTCACACAAACATGAATCTTGCTGCTGAGAAAGTGAGTGATAGTGACGATTGGGTAACACAGGGGAACTGCTGACAGTAAGCCAATCAGAAACAGAGTTGGGCGGGCCCATGCTGCTGCACACACAGGCGCGCGCACACAGTAAACAAACACGACAAGATGAGCAGCAGCAAGCAGACGAGTACTTCACAACCATCTACAATGGAAGGCAGCTGTGCCAGCTTTGCAGGATGGAAGTCCAACCATTGTTTTGAATTTGTGGAGGTAAAGGCAGACGACAAACACATTGTTGTGAAATGTAAACTCTGCCAAGGGCAGAAAGGGTTTTCCATGTTGAAATCCAGCAATGCCAATCTTTTGAAGCACCTGACCACGAAACACATGACAACGAAACTAGTCACTAATGATAAAGTTGACCTTTCTGTTACTGTGCCACCTAAGTTTTTTTTTTAAGTAATTAGGAATTAGGCCTGTTTTTAGCCTTTCACGGAACGGCTATAACTCCACAAAACATAGCCCTAGGGCATCTCAAATAACTTCTTTTCCCCATACCAATAAAGTTCTCCATTTTATTGTTTAGGGTGTGCTTCAAGCACAATTTTGTAGTTACTTTTAAAAAGTAACTTTCCCAACACTGATAATATTTACATACACCCCTTAAACTAGACTCATTTAGCTAACTGAAATAGGTATATACAGGAGGATGAAGGTCTAACAGAAATGTTACCAAGTCATGTTATGATAAGAAGAGCCTTTATCAGGAACAATGGCAGAGCAGGTTCGAGGTTCATATAAACAACTTACTTCACAAAAATGGGAAGAATCCGTTCATATTGCCAATATGTTTGTATGTTTTTCAAAATTTTTTTGATGAACTTGAGTATAATAAATAATTAGTCCATTACAAAATTGTGCTTGAAGCACACCCTAAACAATAAAATGGAGAACTTTATTGGTATGGGGAAAAGAAGTTATTTGAGATGCCCTAGGGCTATGTTTTGTTGAGTTACAGCCCGTTCCGTGAAAGGCTAAAAACAGGCCTAATTCCCCCGAAAAAATAGCCCGCAAAAAAACTGTGTTTTTCCAAAACTTGGACCCGAAACCCGGTTCTGAGGAAACCCAGTGCTGAGGAAACCCACTGGGGACGCTCCTAGGGAACTCACGGACGCACCCTAGATGTTTTGGAGCCATCAGGCTACGTTTTGTGGAGTTACCGCCCCTTTGGTTAAGGGCTTACAACAGGCCTAATTTTCCCTGAAAAATAGCCTGCATAAAATTGCTTTTGTCTTAAAGTTGGACTGAAACCCGGCAGTTTGTGTCTCGTGTTTCAAGCTTTTCATCACTTACCCTGGTTTCTGACTTGTGCCGTGAGAGATCCCCAAGAAGCAAACCACTCCATAAAGGTACTGGTTGTTTCTGTTGACAACAATTTGAGAAAGGAGGTCACAACCGGCTTGGTCCCTTTGAAGTTGAAAAACTTGTGTGAAATTTGACTTTGTAATGATGGTGTTTGCAGATGTGTCCAGGAGGACCTTCTCACCTTCCATCATTTGGTCACTTTCTTCCACCTTCAGTGCCTTGTTCTCCAAAACACACACATCGAGATATGCTTTGCTCTGTTTCACAACTTCTGTGTCCTCCTCTGAGTCAAAAAGCACACACATGTGATAAAAAGCCTCAACTGCCATCTTTATGTTGGTGCAGTTTAGAAGGTGAGCAAAGGTGTAAAATACATATTCCTTTATGCCTTTGTCAGCGGTTTTCTTCCCCATTGCTTGTAATACAGCCCTCAGAATGTGGGCAGAGCAAGGATGAAGCACTATAAAAGTTGGAATTTCTTTGGTTTGTCCCGTTATGATTTCGTATGCTCTGTCAAGGTAGACAGAAACATTTTGTTGTATTGAATGCAATAAGCACACTATTAATCATAGCCCGGTGAACTGTCCCCTTCTACTGCTGCTGAATTTTCTGTGTTCACAGTGTAAATCTCCTCCTCTTCACCCATTTTAACATCCATCTTTCCTTTCCATGTCCTCTCTTGTCCTATATTTGAGTCTTTTGAGACTTGTTTAGTCTGTGCTTACACCTTTTGTCTGAATGCTTTGTTTTGCTGCTTCATCATCCACCGTACTGTCCCCTTCTTCTGTTGCTGAATTTTTTGTGTCTACAGTAAAAATCTCCCCCTCTTTATCATTTTTACCATCTGTCTTTCCTTTCCTTTCCATGTTTTTTCTTGTCCTGTTTTTGTAAGTCATCTATAATGAGATAATTGTTTTTGCCAATGATAAATCAAGTTGTAGATTATATTTTTCCAGATTTTGGTCTGAAGTTACCACTTTTTGTTAATGGTTATAACATGGTAACTTACTACCATTTAAAAAATATCTGAATATGACTTTTGGTACATATTGCTTGTATGTTTTAGTATTTCACACATGGGTTTTATTATACTGTACATATGTTTTATTTGTATCTCTTACATGTGTTTTATTTTTATTTTGTACATGCAATGGTCATGTGATCAATTGACTCAAAATCAACCTGAGATCAAAGTACTCTGCTTTCTGAATGAGATACACCCCTTGTTTTCACATTTCAGATCTCTAAATAATTTCGAATATTTTTTCTATGGAAATTTTAGCATTTTAGCTCAATAGCTTTCAGGTGATAAAATAAGCTTGGAATCAAAGTGCTCTGTTTTCTACATGAGATACACTCATACATTTAAAAAAAAAACCTTGGGATCATAGTACTCTGCTGTCTGCATGAGATACGCCACTTGTTTCCACATTTCAAATCTCTGAATATTTTCTATCAATTTTTAATGTAGAAATTTTAGCATTTTAGCTCAATAGCCTCCAGGTGATGTGATCAGTTGACTTAAAATCAGCTCGGAATCAAAGAAAGTACTCTGTTTTGTCCATGAGATACACCTGTTGTTTTAATATTTAAAATCTCTAAATAATTTCTATCAATACTGTGGAAACATTAGCATTTTAGCTCAATAGCTTCCAGGTGATGTTATTAATTGAGTCAAAAACAACTTGGGACCAAGGTACTCTGCTGTCTGCATAAGATACACCACTTGTATTAACATTTCAAATCTTTCAAGTATTTTCATCAATTTTTCATGTATCATTATTAGCTATATAGCCTCCAGGTCATTTGATCAATGGACTCACATTCAACTTGAGATTAAGGTACTCTGCTGTCTGCATGAGATACGCCACTTGTTTTTACATTTCAAATCTCTGATGAATTCTAATAATTTTTTGTATAGAAATTTTAATATTAGCATTTTAGCCAAAGAGCTTTCAGGTGATGTTATCAATTAACTTAAAAACAACTTTTCATCAAGGTACTCTGCTGTCTGCATGAGATACGCCCCTTGTTTTTACATTTCAAATCTGTAAATATTTTTTATCAAGTTTTATGCAGGAATATTAGCATTTAAGCTCAATTGCTTTAGGAAATGTGATTGATAAAGTCAAATTCAACTTGTGATCAAGGTACTCTCCTCTCTACACAAGATATGCCTCCCGTTTTTACATTTCAAATCTTTAAATTATTTTCATTAGTTTTTCATGTAGCAATATTAGCATTTCAGATCAATAGCTTCCAGGTGATGTGATCAGTTGATTCAAAACCAACTTGGGATCACATACCTCCACCACCAACATGAGATACACCTCTTGTTTTTACATTTTAAATCTCTAAACAATTTCTATCATTTTTTTTTATATAGAAATAGTAGAATTTTAGCTCAATAGCTTTAAAGTCATGTGATAAATTGATTTTAAAAAAAAAACATATCAAGGTACTCTGCTGTCTGCATGAGATACGCTACTTGTTTTATAAATTTATAAATATTTTTTATGTAGAAGAATTACCATTTTAGCTCAATAGCTTCCAGGTCATGTGATCAATAGACTCAAGATAAGTTTAAGAATAAAGTACACAGAATTTAAATAAGTGTTGAGTTGTTGAATTTTAGCTCCACTGTCTTGATGAAATATGCCTTCTTTATTACATTTTTAAACCCTTCATTTGTATTTTTTAAAACATCAACATTCTAGTTGAATATTGATTGGGTCATGTGATTTTATCAATCAAAATTAGTGCTGGAACATGTTGATTTGTTATTTATTTATCCTTGAATGCAGTATATGAGATTATATTTGTGCCATCAGAAACTAAATTTGATATAAAATATTGAATTTGAAAGAGCATGATGTGTAATGGAATTTAATGTTTTGAATTGAATTTATTTTTTTGATTGAATTAATTTTTTTATTTGAATTTGAAATTGTATATTACCTATGAAAATTCAACACTTTTTATACTTTCAATTCAAAAACTCAGAAAAATTCAACTCTTTTTACACCTAAAATTCAAAAGCACAGAATTCAATTTCAATTCACAAAAGGCAGATTCAGTTTTACAATTCAGTTTCAATTCAGAGCAGCACGACCATTAGGAAGACTAATTGAGCAGATTCACAGACACCCTTTATACGTCCGCGGACTCTCCTGTGGGGATGCGTTCCATTAACCTCCAAACTGGGAAGAAGGGACTGGGAGTGACGTCTTCTCCGAATCAAAGTTAACTTGGAAAGAAACGTGCCGACTAACCACGGCCGTTGTGTTAGCGTTGTCAGTAGCCCTGCGTTTTAGTTCCCAAATACCACACGAGGGATGTAAATAACACTGTGGCAGCATTTCTGCATATATAAGTTGAACAATAGTATGTATACAGCTGATTTAGTGTTACAAACATTTGTCAGAAGTGCTTATGAACTGGTGATACAGGAGCTTAATAACGGTTTAAAACAGGGGGCATCCATCTTTGATTGTCAACTCGGGGGTGGTGAGGATCCTCCAAGTTCCCAGTAGGAAATTACGGCCTTGGGGGGTGTTCCAGTTGTTTTGTACTGATGAAAGGGGCGTGTATGTGATTTCATTCATTTCTATACCAGGTATCCCTTTCAGGGTTGTGGGGTGGGTGCTGGAGCCTATCCCAGCAGTCACTGGGCAAGAGGCGGTACTGGTTGCCAGTCGATCGCAGGGTAACAGTAGACAGACTACCATGTGTATGTGATTTCAAACCTGATTATTCAGCCGCTGGGCTTCAGCCATTGTTGAACTGACGATTGTCCCGCTCAAGGAGGAGAAGTACAGTTAGACACAACACAGGAGAGTCCGCAGATGTGTAGAGTGTCTGTGAATCTGTGTGCTATTAGTCGCCCTTAGAGGCACATGATGACGTAATGGTTGTGCCGCTCTGAATTAAAATTGAACTGTAAAACTAAATCTGCCTTTTGTGAGTTTAAATTGAATTATGTATTTTAAGTATGAAGAAAGTTGATTTTTCAAAGGTAAAATACACTTTCAAATTCTATTAAAAAATATCAATTTCAAAACATTAAATTTCATTACACATCATGCTTTTTCAATTCCAATATTTTAATTCAAATTCAGTTTGTGATGGCACAAATATAACCTCAGAGCAGTATCTCAGTTTTAAATATCCCACATTTTTATTTTGAAAACAGGAAGTCGTTGCACGCAGCACTTCACTATGAGTTTACTGTAAAGTCTGTCGTACGTGTGCACTCAAAATGTTGGAGGGGCTGGCTCGAAGTCAGATTGTGCTGTACAGGAGGAATTCCCTCCGGAGCAAATGGCTGTCAAATATCCAACTGAAAACTAACTTCACCGCGGTAGGTACATTTGCCAAATGTGGCCTAGCTTCGGTGCGGAGCCGCGTCTCCAACTCAGTAACCCTCGCCTCCAGAGCTACAAATAAGCTACATTTACAACAGTTATCATTATCCATAAATGGAGGACGAGGGAAAACTACACATCTGGCACATCGGGCAGTAACGAGCCGGAGAAGGAGAGTCAGTGTGAGAGCTAGAGCTAGAGTGGAAAGACATCGCTAGTGCTAAAGAGCTAAAGGCTAACTGAGAAAACAGTCGTCAAAACACCGATAAAAGTGTAAACCCTCGTTGGTAAAAAGGCTGAGTGCTTGGTGCAAACTACTGCGGATCGATAGGATGGTGAGTTTGAAAAGAGATAAAGCCCGTTAAAGAGAAAACTACAAAGATAGCTGAGAGCTAACGACACGTCCGTGCTGTAGAGAGAGTACAGAAAACCGGAAATGACACCGCACACTCACGTGACCGCAGAGCTCCAATCCAGCTGGTGACACACACATCAGTCATCAGCTATCGCGCCTGCGCCTGCCTTATTCTTCTCCTTCTTCTTCTGGTTTTACGGCGGTTGGCATCCAACGTTAGAGGTGCATTACCGCCACTTACCATACAGGAGTGTGAGCCAGAGGTCCCTATTCCCAATTTAAAAAAAAAAAAAGAATAAATAATAATAATAAAAAATAAAATCCCGTGCACTAAATTCTGGTTATTAATTCTGTTTGTTCTAAAAAATCAAACACTGCTTTATACTCTCCTTGTCCCAAACTAAATAGATTTTTAAGGTTCAACACTCTAATTCCACTTTCCTGTAGTTTCCTCAACACAATTTCTCTTTGATTATTGTACTTTTGACACTTACATATAACATGTTCCACTGTTTCATCCTCAACTCCACAGTCACATCTCCCTGTTGGATGTTTTCCAATTAAATTTATGGTCTTGTTTTACCTGGTATGACCAAGCCTTAATCAATTTTGACATCTTCCCAGGTTGTTTTACCTATGACTTCCATTCTTCCCACTTTTTGTTTAATTTCATAACGATGTCGACCTTTACTGCCTACATCCCAGCACTTTTGCCACTCATTCATGATTCTGTTCTTTATTACTGCCTTTGCTTCAGATTTACTAAATGTTATTTCATCACTCCTGTCTTAAATCAAATAACTAATAAATCTACTGGTTCCTGTACCAACGAGCGCAGCCCTGAATGTTGATCCATCACTGTGTAAATCTATTGATAAGATGCTTTTTAATTTTCTTTGGAAAACTAAAACTCATTATATCAGAAATTCTGTTCTTATGAACAACATTAACTGTGGGGGCTTGAACTTTTTAAACTTAAAAACTTTAAACTACACATTTAAAACCAACTGAGAGTCAGAACAATAAGGTGACAAGCAAAACAGAGTGCAAAAGTGTAAATTCAATGTTTTACAGAACACTAATGAAGGTCTCACTTTTTTCATTGTCAACGTCACATTTCTTGTATTTAAGCTACAAACAAAAACAGATTAAACATTTTTGCAAATGTGGTTTATTATATTAGTTATGTGGCAAAACAAGATATCTGACATATTATGCAATCCTAGCAGAAATGTGAAATATTTTAAGATCAGATGGTTTACCTGCCCTAAAATCTTCATCAAGTAAAAAAAATATATGACTGATCTGTATTTGTTTAAAAACATGTGAAACACATTTTAACTCGTGCATATGTCTACTTGAGTGACAAGTTTGATAAGTGTCAGCATTTTCTTCCAGCTTCCTTCATCACTGCTGATAGTGTGCCTGCCTACTACAAAGGCTTGTTCACCTGTAGTCAAAGTAGCTGCCAGTTGCCATCACAACCTTGATTTACATGTACTGCAAAAACTTCCTCCTGTTGGTCTTTGATGAATACAAAATCAGAGATAAGAATAAAGATATTTAACACAACTGAACAACTAATACAGCGGTTTTATTCTACTTATTTTCTTTCCAAAAGGTTCTGTATAATAAATTACCAAATGTCATAATGTCAGTCATTAATCACTCAGTAAATATATGAAGCTGTTAATCAGTTTACTTCAGAACTGCTTAGCAGAAAGATTTGATTTCCTTTGGATGAATGTGGGGCAGCTGTTTTCCTGTTCCCAGGTGCTGTGTATATTTGTCAAAAATAAATCAAAGTTCATAAAGAGTAGAATTATGAACTGTGGCATTTTTTTTACTGTCTTGTAAAAAAAGTCTACAAAAAGAAAAAGATTTGAAGAGTTGAAATCTTTTGTAAACCTTTTATATTTGATATCAGGATTACTACTCCTGCACCCCCTGTTGTGTTACAGTCATTCAACAGTCCACAGATCATTCCATCTGTTCTTGCAAGGAAGCAGTTAAATATTAATATCCTGGAGCAAAGGGTGGAGGTTGTTTGTACTCCTGAGGTAACCCTACATGTGGTAACCTTCCATCAGTTAGAGTCACATCAAGACAGGCGTGGGAAATTGATCTACCATTGAAGGTCTGCTCCTCGCCAATCTCATGGTACTCATTCTCAGTGGTCTCGCTCTGCTCAGTCCCCTCAACATTTATGTCTGCGTTTATGAACTCTTGCGACATGCCTCTCTTCTTCTGGAATTTTTTCTTTAAGTTCTTCAAGTTAGAGACAACTGATGGCTTCACTTCCTGGCTTCTGTGGGCGTTGAATGGGTGCTCAGTGGCTGTGTGAGTGAAGCGGCTATCAGGGGCAGAGACTGTTCTGATACAAGCCTGGTTTTGCTTCAAAGGAAGACGAGAGCTTCGAACAGGAAGTTCAGGTGGCTGGTCATTCCTTTTCATTGGCACAGGCTGGGAATCATACATATGAAATGAAAAGAATTTAGTCCTTTTAAGAAAATAAAGTATTCTGAGATTTGTATCCTTTACCCTAGCACCAGATATTATCTAGCATAATTTACAGAGAGCTCACCATTACCGTGCATGGAAGAGGGTGGCTGTCATTTGGAAACTCTTCCTCCAGACGAGGGTAAAGTCTGCCCAGAGGAAGGACTTCAGGGGGCTTCAGGTTGTTTGGACGATCAGGAAGAGCAGGTGGGACATCTTCTTGTGATTCTGGGGGACTGATTCTGGAATGCAGGAAGTTGTGTTGCTGCAAATTTGTGCTGGGGTTCAGATGTCTTTGTGGAAACAGAAGCTCTGCATAGTCAGTCTTGTCATTCGAGCTCTAATGTTAAAACAGAGAAAGAGAAAAAAACATTTTGTAACCAAGTTGTTCCGCCCAGAGCACAGGTGAAGAGGAAATAAACATTATCGTGGTTTCAGATATGAAATGTGACTAATTTACTGTGCCCTACAGTCTGAATGACTGTACTGAAAATGCTTCAAAGAGTACAGGTCTGCCATTTAATCTTGTTTCTCCTTTTGTTACTCACCAGATACTGGTTGCCCTTTGTTGAGTTGTTTTACTGTTTGAATTTATGGTTTCACTGTTTGCATTTTTGTTTTCAGCACGGCCTTTATCTTTGTCTTACTGAAAAATATAATCTACAAACTACTTTAACGTATACCGTTAACAGAAACAATAAAATGCTTCCCTACTTGTCCACAAGCTACCGTCAACACCTCGTTGAACGGCATGATGGGAGTCCTACGATGGAAGTCCACCATGTCTTGTAGCCCTTGGTGATGTCTGGTCTCTCCTACTATGATGTAAAGTCCATCCTCCAGTGCATCGATCATAAAATGTCTGCAGCGGTCTCCAGCACTAAGGGAAGAAGGAAAACTGTCTATCAAACATGAACAGGACAGGACTCCTTGTAATTGAGAAATACTGCCTCCTTAATGCTGCAGACACTCACCGGTATGAGAGGGTGTAGCCGATCCTGCTCTCACTGACTCTGATAAGGAAGTAGCCTGGGGGCTTAGGCATTAGGAGCTCCTCTGCTGTCCTGGGCAAATGACTGACAAGCTCAACAAAAACTAAGACCCCTCTCACAGCGTGGCTTGAATCAGTTTAGAAACATTTGTTGTGCAATAACTCATCAGGTCAATAGATGAAGTTAAAAATACTTTAAATTATAATCAGTTTGATGTGACATTTGAATAAGGCATGAAGTGCACCCATACTCAAATATAATCCTAATGTATCAACCATTTTACAAAATTTGGGTGAGTACAATGGGTGTGGAGGAAATATAAATCCATTAAAAGTACAGATCTGCTTAAGGGTAAAGTGCATTCATAAAATACGTCACTGACCTATTTGTGTCGACAGGTAAACATGCATGATCAGTGGTTCATTTTCATACTTGGTTTTAGCTGTGGCCCATGTCACACGGGTAAAACAGCGTAACTTGGTTGTCATAAATAGTTTAAACCTCAATTATTTTTTGTTGGACAGTTTTACTTTATGTTAAAAGAGACACAAAACACTTTTGTCTTTAGTGCCTTAAGTCCTTTGAACTAGTGTGTTCGCATTTTTCTCTGATGGCATAAAATGATAAACTGTGAACTTACTTCCTGGAAATGATCCCATGAAACCATTCAGGGACTACACCATTCCTAATCACAGAGCCAAGCTGGGACTCAGTGAACCAGATATAAGCTTCATGCTTTCCTTGTAAGGTTGTACTCCACTCCATCATAATGGGAAACTGTCATTAAATCCTCTGTGGTGTTAGCTGAAAAATTCTCTGCGCTCCAAGACCTATAAATATATAATTAGATGACTGAGTTACACACCATAAAAAACACTTCATATTCTGAGCTGCAGGTTGACATATTTAAAATGAAGCAAATAGTTTGATATCTCAGAAAAAAACAGATATTTTTCAATGAACAACAGCTTAAAGAAAATGGTACTCACCCTGTATGGCTGCTTCTGATAAAATGAAACTGTGAGGCTTCCTTCCCAGACAAACACGTTTCAGTGGGAGGGGACAAAAGTCCTCACACATTTAAGTAGAATCATTACTCCTGTAACACATCTACTTTTAAAAAAGCTCCAGAAGCAGGTTAAACAGTGAGATCAAAAAGAACGAAAATGTATAAGTATGACAGTATATTTGGATATTTGGATTGTACAGAAATGCAAAACACAATTCTTCATCTATTTTGAATGTGAACATGCTTAAACATATTTTTCTGACCCATAGACTACCTCAGCATCCTCATTACCTGTTGATCAATTTTAATTTCAGTTAAATGATGTGAAAAATATATAAAAATTTACAATTTGATTTTACATTCAGTTAAGTCCCTAGGAAAGAATTAATGTGTGCAAAATGTACAACGTGTTCCCTCTTTCTGTTGAGCTCATGGTACACTTTATGATAGATTATTGGCTAAAATTAATTTTATTTATATGTACCTGCTGCTGGTGCAAAACACCAAAGGCTTTGGGGAAAATGTCTACTCTGTTTGTGTATTTATCACTTAAATGAGTAATATTGTGGGCTGTTAAAGAAGTATTTAGGCTATTGTTCTGATCAGAGAGGAACCTCATATAGAGGGGAACTATCTTGTTCTTAGTCTTTCTTTGTGTATTGTCAGTGACATATTCAGTGAACAAGGAACCAATGCAGTAAAACGCCTGGATGCAGATGGAGATCCGTTACACTAAATATAAAGATCAAGCTGGGAAATTCAATGCATGAATGACTGTCTACATGTTGATGAACAAAATAAAGGTCAGAGCCATACCTTGGTATATACAGAGTGAGAAAAGGAAGTGATGTGCTCAGGGCCCTCTCTTTTTAAACTGCAAATGACCCACAAGCCCATTGCTCTGCATTTACTTTTAATTCACATGAAAATTGATTTGATTATGTAGTTTATTTTTATATGCTTAACTTACCCCTTTCCATGCTTCATGACAAAACACAGAGCATTTAGTTAAAATTCGTAAATCGCATTGAATTCAAATTCAAATCCATAGCGGACAGGGAAATAGCTTTTTGTAATGTGATTTCAAATGTGAATATATATATATATATATATATATATATATATATATATATATATATATATATATATATATATTAAAGGATTTCACTGCACGTCTTAAAAGATTTCAAATTCACCTTTGAAGAAACTATACTTGAGTTTATATTTCATAAATAAGTTATCACAATTCTTTGTACTTCGCGTATGTGATATGTGAGGAACAGCCCTCAGGCCAAACGTGAATTTGTATCCTTGGGGTTCAGGCCCTAGTTATTGCAGCAGATCTATTTGGGTCTTCACTTCACATTGCCATAACTAGGGCCTACAGAATACAGAAGACATTCGGTGAACCCTTTTGAGGTCTTTTTCTTTTATAGATGAAAATTATCAAAAATAAAAAAGAGCACAGAAAAGATAACTAAATATTTAAGAATCTCATTTTTAATAAATCATCAAAAGTACACATATCTACAAAAGGTGTAGATCAATAAGATTTGTGAAGTACAATCATTGCAGATCTTATTTACAACTGCTGAAGTATTCAGCATATTCCCCATGAAAAGAAAATACTAATTCAGATATGGAATGCTGAAGATATGTTGACATTGCACCGGTAAATTTGCCTTTGTAACTCAAATCAAAAGAGAAATAAAATTCATTTAGCCGACCAAATTTAAGCCACTCTTTAGCCATGATTTAGCTGCATCTGGAAAATCCAGATGAACCAAAATAGTTCTGAAATTAGCCACAATGATTTTAATCCACAGGTTAACGACTGAACATTTTTTTAACTTCTTGACTCTTCAGCACCACTAAGAATGATTTGCTCTCACTGTAAAACATCTGGTTTTATCAGCTTTCACTTCATTTCCTATGTTTTTTTTTTCTGAACAGTTCAACAGAGCAAATACTAACTTGGAGTGACAGCAGAAAATAAAACAGCAAGGATCCTTTGTACATTTCTAATCTCAAATAAAGCTTATCAAGTCAAATAAGCAAAGCTTTTTGAGGTTTTTTACACACTCAAAATGCATAGCACAGGCGGCCTTGATGGTGGACCAATACAGACAGAAAGAAGAAGAAGAAGCAGAAATAAAAGAAGGGGGGTAAAGGGAGGAAGAGAAGGCAAACATCTGGGGCCCCCAAAAGCATCAATGGGAAAGCAGGAAAATTAGAAAAAGCAAGAAAACTGAAATATCATCAAATAAAGTAATGGGTATACCAAAAAAGAAAAAAATAATAATCACAGACCTTCGGTATGTTTTCATTCTTCTAACTAAAAGGACAAGGTTTCAGTGCTCAGGTGTTTTCAAGGAAGCCCAGATAGAGAACATGAAAAACTTGTGCATTAATATTCTTTGCTTTCAGTTAAGACTAAACAGCCAAAAATTTTAAGAACTTTTTTTACAGGAAGGACAAAGGAAAAGTGCATTAGCAATAAGAACATTAAAGGGCACTTTGTCATTTTGGTGCTGTGTTTTGTTTTGCTCCATAAATACTGCTACAGTACAGCCCATATCCAAGGCCCAGAAAACAGTTGTGTGCATGTTTTCCCATTTGAATGGACAACTGGAAGATGTGTGACTGCATCGAACAATGATCTCATCATTGATGCAAGTCCTTCTGTGCCTCTGCTGTGTACCTGTTGCCACCAGCTGTTCAGATTAGGTACTGTTTGTCCGTTGGGAGAAAAACAGCACTTAACTGTCAACCTCCCACCAAGAACACTTATCTTATATCAGAAACTGCAATACCTGAAACAATGAGGTAAGACACTAAGAAGTAATCCATGCCCCCTTAAAATAAGCAGTTTGTTTTTGTCAAGAACTCATTCTTTAGGAAGAATGCTTGAATACTACAGATGAAAAATAATCTGGGCCCTACAGACATATTAGATTGCACATATAAGTTTTCAAAAGAGGAATGTTTCAGCCTCAGAAGATCAACGTTAAGACACAGTAGAAGAGTGGAACTAGGACATATAAACCCCCATGTTGATACAGTGAGTAAAATGAGCTGACACTACTTTTTCTACAGACTGGATCAATTGTTGTTACCAGTAAGGTGAACTTGAATTCCAGTTCAGAAACATCCAAGCTTCAGCAAACCAATCAAAAAATGTATGTTCTTCAATTACAAAAGCTGAACTCTGCTGGAATTGTGCTCTTATCATTTTTTTAGCCAAGAGAAATTGAAGGATTGGGTTGAAACTATTGATATAACTGGATTAAGGCAGTCATATTTAGTACATGACGGGGGCAATCGATTATCAGATTTGCTGGTGTCACACAAAAACTGGTAAGGCAGGGGGGCAATAAACGCTTGTTAAATGAGATTATGAAATAATCAAAAAGAGAAGGAGGAAGACAGGAAATAAAAATAGAAAAAAAAAGAAAACAGAGTGTGCTCGGTCTGTCCAGTTCTGTCCAGTGGGGGGGGCACAGTTAAGGCTCTGGTGGATGCCATTGCTCTAGTCTCCTCACAGGAGTGTGCAGCGGAAGAAACTGCTCTTCTTCGGCTGTTCTGTAATCTTCACTCCTTGATTGCTGCCCTGTGGGTTGTTGCCCTCCTAAAATACACACGGATAAGAAATACAAATCCAGATATGAGAGTAGCAACAGCGTCAGGACAAGACAAATGCAGACATCCCTTGCACATCTATCATAGCTTCATAATTAAAATGAAGTTTTCACTCTTCTACATTCTTACCAGCTTCTTGTCCATTTTGGCTTTGATGTCTCTCGCGAGGGTTAAGAAGGCCTGCAGACGGTAGCAGAAATAAAAAATGTAGGGGGTTTATTTTGTGATCCTATTTAATCAGTTATCATAGATAACAACAAGTGACTCTAAATTCTCACTGGAGGTGGTTCATAGGTGCTTGTATTTATTGTTTGCAGTGGTTACATCATCACATTTTTTTTTAACTTTAATATTCCACATGTCAGATTCCTTTGGGAAACTGATGACATATGTAAAACCTTCAACTAGACTACCTTCACATCAAAATATAATGATTGTTTATCTTGAATGAACTAAATACAACCTTAATTTTATGCATGCTATGCTTTTTCAGGCTATAAAAGTAATTACAATAATGTCACAGTTTGTAAGCCTTCCAGGTGCTTGCTAGCACATTTTGTCACCTTTGGACAGGGCCAAACAAGCTGTTTTCCCATGCTTTCAGTAATTAATCCGCGCTAATCCAAGAGGCTGCCTTCTACAGCATTTTTAACAACAGACAAATACAGTAATGGTTTCAATGGGCAAGACGTAAAAAAATAAACATCTACCAAAATTAAAATCAATCCCTTGCGCATAACAATTTAGGCTTAATAATAATTTAGGCTGAGCATACTTATTTCAAAGGATAACAACAGATATGAAGTAAGTAATTTCACATGCTTTTTCCAGAGAGGAAAGTATGAAGGTAAGGATGTCATGTTAGATGACTGGCATCCTTTGTAATAATACTTTCATCCAAGAGTGAACATTACCAGATAAAGCATGAACTCACATTCTCAACGTTGATGTTTGCTTTTGCACTTGTCTCCATGAATTTAATCCCGTACTCCAGTGCCAGCTGAGAGCAGGAGAAAAAAAAGGAATCCATCAGAATTCAGGCATGATAAGCAAAATTAATCAATACTTTGGTGAGTGAGACTCTAGTACAGAGAGTACAAGTGGTACTAATACTATGCTCTGTTGTTTTGTGTCTTTACTTTTGTTTTCTCCTATGTGTATGATATGGATCAATTGTGTTGTGGATTAAGTACTTTAGAAAGAACAAACAAGTTTCTCCTGTCTGTATTCACTAAACAAATAAATCACCTTCTCTCCTCGTTCTTTGGACACCTGTCGCTTGTCATTCACATCACATTTGTTCCCAAGAACCATCCTTTCTACATCTGCTGAAGCATGCTGTTGAGACAAAGATGTCATTGTGAACAAACAGGAAATGAGTCAGCCAAAAAATGTTTGAACTGTAAAGTTATTCCAACACCATAGCTTTTTGTTTTTGTAGAAGAAGAACAATAAAGATGAAAACTGTAAGTAACTACTACAAAAAAACTGAAACACAAATGGAAGCAGGAATGTGGTGTATCTTACCTCTTCTATATTCCGTATCCAGTTCTTGATGTTGTCAAAAGACTTCTCGTTGGTAATGTCATAGACTAACATGATACCCTGAAGAATACAGAGGAAAGGACAGTTTTTATTAGTTTAAACTTGCTTCAAGGGGACAGCTTAAGAAATCAGTATGGTAATGGATAACACATTGCTGCCACATGTTGATCTATTTGACTACAGAGGGCGATGAGGATCTATTCAGTGATAATGTACATCCAGTTAAACTTGAACTGAAGGAGAGGCTTACAAGAATACCACAGTGCTGCACTGAGCGCACCTCTGATTTCAGGTGTGTGTGTAAAATTAGTAACAACAATAACAAAGGGTGGGTGTGGTTCTACTAAAGCTTCATGCTGCAGTGTGCACACCTAAGATGACCAGCTCATCCATTCAAGTCCCAGAGATATATTTTACTGTTGCAGGAGATTTAAGGGACACAATTACTACTTACCATAGCTCCTCTGTAGTAGGCTGTTGTGATGGTCCTGAATCTCTCTTGCCCTGCTGTATCCCTAAAAAACACCCCCAGATTTTTCACAAGACAACTGGTTAACATGCTCCCCTCAGGTGATTATATTTCTATGAGACTATACTACAGTCTATTTATAATCTGAAAACACTGGGTCGCTAGTTTTTAACTCTGTTTATTTCAAGAAATAATTATTTTAAATAAATAAGCCTGCAGTGCCTAATGAAGGGCGATGCAGATGTGGGAATAAATATAGACACTAGACAAAAAACTCTGTAAATGGGAAACATTTACTGATCAAGTATTAAATTGCCATACTATAAAAACAGTTATTATAGAAAGTTAAAATTAAAAAGTTCAAACTTTTATTTGCTGATATTATTTTGCAGGCTTCTGTTTTCACACAGATGCATTCAGCTAGTTTAGTGGCAACAACTCAACAGATTTCCTCTATAAACAAGCCACTCTGCATTATGCTGAGCTCCCTTCAAAGAGCACACTTCCATTAAAACCGATTTAACTAAAGTGGCATTTTATTACACTGCATCACAATAAAAAACAAACTCGCACTCTAAAAAATGAGGGCAAACACCATCAATATTTTTTTTCTTTAACGAAGTCTTTATTCAAGATGCTCTTACCATATCTGTAGCTTGATCTTCTTCCCATCTAGTTCTATTGTCCTGATCTTGAAGTCAATACCTAAACAAGAAGCATTTACAGCAGTCACCTACAACAGATCTATTATTTGATGCTGGAACACACCGAGAACATTATTAATAGTAACATTGGTGTTTGCTTTGAGACGTACAGGATAGTTTTCGAGCTTATTAACACTTTCTGTAACGTTGGCAACAAGAGGGCGAAGTACAGGCAGCTGGTTATAAGAAAAATGACACTGGTGGCTCACTGACAGCTTGTAGCTTGTTAGCTCATGTTGAAATTGTTAGAAATAGTCAGCCCAAGGTTGGCTGACCACGCAAACGTGCAATTCATACACACAGGGGGTATTTAATTACAAGTTCTGTTTAAAAACACATTGTTGATAATGAGAAACTTCTCCATTAAGCCGGTTGGGCTGCTTCCTGACTAGCCTCTACAGAAAAGTTAGCATCGAAATTAGCATGACGGGATGGGCTGCTCCTACACCCGCTTCTCGGCACGGACAAAACCAATAATACGATTTCAACTCACCTATTGTAGAGATAAACGTTGAGTTGAAGGCATCTTCTGAAAATCTGAATAGCACGCAAGTCTTTCCGACGCCTGAATCGCCGATCAGAAGTAGTTTAAACAAGTAATCGTAAGTCTTCGCCATGTTATTAGTTAGCTTACTATAGCGGACGTCCCGCCCCTTTGACAGAGAGAGACGTCACAGCTCGTCAGCAGTCCTTTGGGCAAATCAGCTGTCACTCTTCCGTGTCGTCGTGGCTCTGGAAGTCCGTTGTTTTCCTGTAGAGGGGGTGTTTGTTTGATGTCAGAGAGCCGCCCGGACTAAAAAATTGACTGACTCCTCAAATTGACAATAAATAAATAAATAAATAAATGAGGGTCAATGGGTCCTAAAATAAAAATAAAAAAAACTACTACTACTACTACTACATCAACTGCCATAACTTGGTTGGTGTTTTTTTCCTTTTCATTTAACTTTATTATCAAAGTAAAAAAAAAAAAAAAAAAGAAGTCAAGCCAAGACATCTTGGCCAGACTTTTATGCACAAGAGATTACTAGATGGAGCATTTTATATTAAGCAGTGAAATAAATAGATAATAATGATAAATAAAAAATAATTGAATCAATACAATCAAGCAAGGGAAGCTATAAGCTCATATAATTCAGTGAGGAATTTGAGTAATTGTATTTTTTGAGTGTGTTTTTGTTCCTTTCATTACTTTCAGTTATCTAAAGTATGTTTGTAATTCATTTAGGAAAGCAACAAATTTTGCGGAGGGGATTTAGGGTCCTTCTTTATAAATAAAAACTTGGGAATTACAGCACACTTCATCATACGTGTATTTTTACCAAAATAACACCGTAAGTTATATCTTTTCAATCTGGAACACACTGAATTTCATCATGGACATCATTCCTGTATGTTTGCACAATTTGGCACGAGACATAAACATGGTTTGTGGACTCAACGTCATTTTCGCAAGGGAGCATAAACTGTCTTCAAATTTAAACCGTGCATCTTTGATGTGGTAGTGCAGGCGGTGTTGTATGTATACTGCTTGTCAAATTATGACTCCTTATGTGTCATTCTATCAGAATTCATTTATATGTGGCATAGCGTACATCATCATCAATCGACATTTTTTGTTGTGCTAAATGAGAACTTGACAATAATTTCTCTAAAAAAAACCTTAAAAGTCTGCATAAAAAAAATTGTCCTAGATGAAATTAATGAAATTAAAGATATTTATTAGAACAAAGGTTAAAAAATGTTGCAGCCTTATTTATTAGTTTAGTTATTTATTGCATTAAATATTGGCCATTTGCTGGTGAATTTTCTCATAAGCCCTAATGAAAAGACAATGAAAATCCATGTCAGCTAGTAAAAAGGCAAAAAGTTTATTAAAAAAAAAAAAGGTGATTTATAGTAATTAGATACAACTATATAATTATTTGGCACTATCTAAATGTGACTAACTTTTTTTTCCACTTTTCCATTTTCAATCTTTAGTTGATTCGTTATTTAACTTTTTACTTTTTTTTTTTTTTTTTTTTGTTACTTGCGGAAATGGGCTTCCATAGAGACTGACTCCTCCTTCCGCTTTCTTCTGGTAAACAGTACAGGTTGGTCATATCAACAAACTACAGCTGATCCCGTGGAAAGCGCCTCGCATCTGAACATCGGTCCTACACTAAAGCCTTTGTGCATACCCGAAGACAACCCGAAATGCCTGTGAGTATCGAAACACATTGATTCTATTGTTACTAATAACTTGATTTTTTTTGTAACAGCTGGTGAAGACTATATCATTAGGCATATCCGAAAGCATAACATTGTAACAAAGAAAAAAAAATAGTAATAAAAAGATATATTGATCGATTTGTGTATGTGTTAGTAAATCTATATAAACCATATGTTTAAATTAAAGTGAATGACCCCTTAGTTGTCTTCAGTATATACTTTAGGTGTTGGTTGGCTGTGTCTGGGCTTGCCTGGACATGTCTGGGCGAATGCTATAACTGCATTTCATGAACCAAACTGTGGGTGGCGTTATAGTGTAGCCATACAATCAGAGATGTGGCGTAATAAAAGGAAATAAGCTCACAAAGTGAAAATCATTTTTATAATTGAGACATATTATGACCTTGATTGATTTTTGTTGCAGCTTGCTAGAGATTTGCTGCACCCCAGTGTGGCAGAGGAGAGGAGAAGACACAAGAAGAAGAGGCTTGTGCAAAGGCCCAACTCGTATTTCATGGATGTGAAATGCACAGGTAGGGAATTCCCTTCGCATTTAATTGAACTTTTTGATATACTAATTTATTTGCTTAATTATCTATGTGTTTTTGGATATGATTTAACCTTAATGAATATTTTTAGGCTGCTATAGAATCACCACCATCTTCAGCCATGCTCAGACAGCAGTGCCTTGTGGGGGTTGTTCTATTATCCTCTGTCAGCCAGGAGGGGGCAAATGTAGACTCACTCCAGGTGACTTATATCAAAATATATGTCTATAGAAATATCTTTCCAAAGATGCTTCATTCACTGTTTTTTCTGTGCTGAGGTATTGAAATGCTTTTTTTTTTCTTTATGCAGGCTGTGCTTTCAGAAGGAAACAAACCTGAGCAGAAATATGGACCCACCCATGTCAGTCAGCAGAATGGACCATGGAAAATGAGTCCAAGTCTCACACTCCTTGATCTGAAGTGTTCAAATTCATGGAGAACAAAAAATCATCTCTCTGAGCATCTTGCTGATGTGGAGTGAAGCTGAGTTCCTCCAATGGGGTTTCAGGGGATAGGGGTGGAGCCTGGACCAGTCAAGATAAACTTCAAATCATAAACCTGCATACATTCCAGTGTCATCAGTGATATAAATCAATACTAAATTGCTAAAGAATGAAGCACTCTGTGTTTTAAATATTTATGTTTGCGAAATAGACATGATTATAGATGCGAGTACAAAAAAGTCAAACATGGTTGATTTCTGTAAAACATTTATTAGATTGACATAGAGAGGGGGTGGTGAAGAAAATTTCTCAAGATGGTGTCATGGCTCTGGAATGAGATGAAACCATGAAGACCATCACAAACAAAAATAAAACATTTAAAGAACTTATTGTCTGCGTCATGTGTGTTCTTTGGTCTTGAGAGTTCCCCTTGGCAAAAATAAGTGGTTTAAATGAAACAAAACAAAAAAAAATCAAAGCAATACCATTTCTCACATACCTAACATTATTCTACTATATACAATAAGTATCCATGTTTGATAGAACTTGACTGAGCTTCCAGTGGTTTGGGGTTTTGCTCGCTCATGTAATACAACGTATTGTAAATCTAGTGTAAATTGGCTACATGATGGCATAATGTTGACATTGATGCAGGCTGCTATTGGTCATGTAAATCTTAAGGAAAGGTAGTTCAGCTTTGATATGCACGCATGCCAGATTCCACAAACTGTACAGTACATGCAGCTCCCAAGTTCTGCATGACTCCCACACCAAGAGAAGAGTAGGAAATATGCACATCAACAGTTAGTGCATCTTCAACATGTATGTTCCAGAAGAAAATAGGGTGTTCAGAAGAGGGAGGAAATAAAAACAAACTAAATGAAAAGATGTGCCTGGCCCTGATATATGTACTTTTATCAGTGAATCCTTTCCAGCAAGCCACATGTCCAACAAAGACTGTCACAAGAAACAGAAGTGTGGTATATGGGAGAACACTACACTGTCTGCTATCTGGTAGCCCTTATAAAGGTATTCGACAAGAAACGTTTGAATTACATCGTATCACCACAAGGTGGCACTTTGAGCCATGCTAATGTAGACCGAGCAGACTCTATCAGTATGTTTTTGAATTGATCAAAGAGACACTAAAAACTGCCAAATTTAACCATTTAAAGAGGTGCTTTTTTTTCTTTACCAAATCAGGGTTATTTGGGTTGCATGGGTTTGCAAGTTCTTTCTATGAAAGTAGTCAAAAATGATATCTTGGAAAACTTCTGAAATCAAGGTTGGAGACATGACTCTCCATCACAAAAAGAAAACTGTGCATTTAAAAAAAAATAAGGGACAAGCATTAAGTTAATTCCCATTCACTAAGGGAATAAAGATCTCAAAGCCCAAAATGTTGAATGGAGTCGTACATCAAAGGAATGTTATGCAACGATCTCGTCCTCTCCAGCTTTTTCTCTTTGTGTTTATAAGCTGTTCAGCTCCTGCAGGGTCTGGTCCAGGACTTGATGCATACCCAGGTTCGCCTCTTTGGCACTTGATAGTTGATCTGAAAAGAGGGAGCAAAGTGACACAGTGAAGCTCCTTTCATCATCAAATAACACTGTTCATGTCTGTCGAATATTTTACCTGGAAAAGGATCTGAAACGGCCTAACTTCAAAACAACATAGAGCACTTTTCCATCCACACGTTTTGCAAATATCTATTTTGGTTAAACTGTGCCACATGCAAAAATTCACCCACATTACTGTGCCCTGTGCATAAAATGCTGGCTGTTATTTTCTTTCCAGAAACTGTTAGTAAATTACTGTATGAACTTTTACAGGACTTATATTTTGCTTAACCTTGATCTTTTTGTATTAGATGCTTCTTGTGTGTATGTCATTTACAAAATCTCAAAGACACACGTGACATAATACCAGCAACTGGAAAAGTTAGGTTAATGACCAAAGAAGAGTTTTGAAAGGTTAGAGAGGATCAGGAACAGCACTACTTCACTCCAAACCAAAAAAAATCTCACCTTGTCTTGTAAAATTGCTTTTGTTTATACATGCTATGAACTGCTGATAAAGCAATGTTTAACTATTATAAACTGTCTGTGTGGAAAACAAAAAAGAGAGCAACGAAAGCTGTAAATTAGGAAAGAGGAAGATCTTTAATCAATTGCTTTCTTTATGAAGGAACAGGTGGAAGGAACAGATGATCACAGAGACTCTGTGAGGAGTCCTGAAATTCAAAATGCAGGTCAGAAATGGAAGGTATGAAGCAGGGAGAGAGATGTCAGAGCATCTACAGAGATGTCATGTCATTGAGGGCATGGTCCAGCTCCTCGCTAATGGCTTTGTACTTCAGCTTCTGAGCATACAGTTCGTCTGAAGGTCAGAGGTCAACAGGAAGAGCAGGTAGGTGAAGAGGACAGCAACACCACAAAGAAGTCAAAAGTAAAAATGAGAGACAGAGGAAGGTAGGGAGTAGAGGAAGGAAGGAGAGAACAAATAAAAATGGGTCAGATTTTTTAAGCTGCAGAAATGCTTGAAAGAAAAAGAGATGCACATCTAATATTTCCCACAGCCCTCTTGCTGGGTGAGCCTTCAGTATTCAAATCTGTCCAGAATGTGTCCAAGAACTGTTTCAATACCAGTATAAACAGATACATGTGGCGGACACATTTTTTTCCCTTTAACTTATCTGAAGAAAATTTGGGCGCAAACACGAGGTCCAAACCTAGAGTATGGTGGCATTTAAATTCTTCTGATCACATACCTTCCAGATCATCAATGGATTTTTCCAGTTTGGCCACTGAGCGCTCTGCAAACTCTGCACGGGTTTCAGCCTGGCAGAAACAGTGACAATAGCATGTTAAAAACAGCTGCAGTAAGCTAAACATAAAAGAAAAGGATAGCCATTGAGAACTTTAGACTGTAAAACTGTTGTGTTTCACTTAAATTTCCAGTGCATGCAAGTATGAAGCTGAAAAATGACCAGCTATAAATGTAAATATATAGAGGTTTATAACCTGAAAGTGAAATCCCAACGGATTACACTGTGTGTCCTTGAACACAAACACAACCGAACTCTGATTTCTGTCCAAGTCTGTTTAATATTAATATCACATTTTTTAAAAATAAAATAAGATGGAAGTTTTGCTGTTCAAAAATCTTCCATTTTACTCCAGGATAAGTATAATCCTTAACTCACCTCCTTCAGTTTGTCAGTCAAGACTTTAATCTCCTCCTCGTACTTGTCTTCTTTTTCTGAGTACTGTTGGCAGAGACGCAGAGAAATAACATTACCTAATTAGTGGCAGAGATACAAACACATGCTCCTACTTGCTTTCACCTACAAATGCACACCATGAGAACACACACACACACACACACACACACGCCGTCTTCATCCATGCATTATAATTGCTTTTGCAGCCGCCACTCCCTCTCTGAGGAGTGATAAGTCAGTAGTGGCACAAAGGAGGCGAGGTGTTGGCCTGGCCTGGGAACAAGCTGTGCTGCTGTGATGCCAAGCATGGTAGGCCTGACTGAACAAAGCGAAGGCATGTGTTGTTGAAGGAGCGTGGAGTCATGTGGGGAGCCTGGCATGCTGTCATACTGCCTGTCTGTGCTTGGGGAGGAATTTAATGTAGTAAAACAAGAAGAATGTGCAGCAGGTTTCTACTAGAGGCTGCTTCACATACACTGAAACACCTTAAACCTGCAGATTGGATAAGTTATTGGTCTCCTATTTTCAATACATTTGTGTTTTCCACTCAACACCCTGGGGTGAAAATAAGAGGTTGTGTTGCAAGCAGGACCTGATGATACACAATTACAAAAGAGACAGTTTGAAACAACACTTAGGTGATGCGGTTTCCCTCCCTGTAGATGGCTCACTCAAATTACCGTCCTCTGATCCAGCCCAAATGATAGAATACAGCAAGGTGGAGACAACTATGCGCTGAATGCCTTGTTTACTATCATAAGGTATTCAAATTGTTTATTTGTAAAGACAACAGACGCAGCGCTATTTACTCACAGGTAGCTTTTCATAGCTTTAGCCAATGTGTTAAATAAAACAACCCGAAAATGCATCCAAATTCCTGAAACGGTTGATTTTTTGACTTGAACTACTGATAAGTCTTCATGTTACAGGTATTGGATGTAAATGGATTAAAAAAGGACAGGCACACATGTCTATGTAAAAAAAATTTAAAAAATCACAACACTCATATGCCATTTAACACACTCACTTTCTCTGCCTGGGCTTCTAGGGACTTCAGGTTGTTGGTCACATTTTTCAGCTCCTCCTCCAGGTCACTGGCTTTGCTGTGGACAAAGGGACAGACTGGGTTTTAATGTATGAGCAATTGAGGGAGGTCAGTCCCTTGGGTGTCATGTTTGTGCTCACAGGTTTTTACCATTCTGAGACCTCAGCCCTCTCTTCTGCTCTCTCAAGGTCTCCCTCCAGGATCACTAGTTTACGGGCCACCTGTGGCAGAAAAAATTAAAACATAAAAGGAAAGCAGTTTCAAAAAAACAGCAAACAAGGACTGAATGCTAGAATATTGGAGTGCAAGTTTCATTTTTTTAAGTCTCACCTCCTCATATTTACGGTCAGCCTCCTCTGCAATGTGTTTTGCTTCCTTCAGCTGCATCTCCTGAATCTCCATCTTCTCCTCGTCCTTCATCGCTCGATTCTCAATCACCTTCATCCCTCTAAATACATGAGAAGGACAGAAATCAATAATGTCAACTGACAAAAAAGTCTGACAACAATTACAATTTGTCAAAGTTAAATCTTATCCACCATGTTGTCAACTGACCTCTCGCTCTCATCTGCCGCCTTCTCCGCTTCCTCCAGTTTCTGCAGCGCCGTAGCCAGTCTCTCCTGAGCTCTGTCCAGCTCCTCCTCCACCAGCTGGATCCTACGGTTAAGACCTGCTACATCACCCTCCGCCTATGGGGAGAGAAAAAGGGAGGGAAAAGAGAAATTTAGACATTCATTCATTCGGCTTTAAATCCTCCAAGCTTGTTTCCCCCTTGCCCCACTTCTCTGCCCTAGAACAGGAGAAGAAAAGGAAGGCAGAGGAGGACAAAGTAGGACGAGAAATAAAAACAAATAAATAACAACAGGGACAGCTCCTAGGGATTTGGGCTTTGTGTGAATGTAGCTTTAATTTGTCTGCAAAGCATTGACAAGTGCATGAAAAATCTAACCCAACATCTTCAATTAATACTACAGGTTAAATAGAATAAGTACAGACTTTCCCTCGTGGTTATAGCGTTTCATAGACATTGTTTTAACTTTTAAAGCTAATGGTCTCAGACTTCTGTCTTCTGTCCTGTCACATCTCCCTTTAACCTCTGCTTCCATGGTGTGCTTTAAACCTTGTCAGTGAGCCTTTTTTCCTTGACTAGGATACAAACTAATAATAAAGTAATCAACCTAGAACCTAGTCCAAAACCTTTGAACAGGACATCTTTGCAGAGTTTGTCTACACTTAGGAGATTTTGCATTTGTAATGCAGACACAAATTACACTATGGTGACAAGAAAACAGGGTGTTTGGAAGATTTCAAATCACAAAATCCCTTGCCAAAACTGAAGAAATGATTGAAAGACAGAATCCTTTACTGTAGAAAAAAACATGTTTCAAAATTTTAAGTAAAACAAATGAAAACATGACATCAGTTTCTGACTCTTCTGTTGCCACATCACCCCTGAACCGAATACAACAGATTAACAAAAGCATCAATTGCAGCTGATTGACCAGTGATTAACCAGCTTACAGATATTAAATTTCCTATAAGATATTGAGATATTGTATGTCCTCTCACTGCAACAAATGTAACATGAAGTTTAATTGTATTCTGCTTCCAGCTTTAACTAAAAACAACAGCACGGTTGAGTTGCTGTTCTGTTCTGTTCTTCTGTGTTGTTCCAGTATTTGTTTTTAGATTGGCCAGTTAGTGCTTACATGCAGCTGTGAGCACCATTTGACCATCTTTGGGGACAGAAGTGGTGAGAGTGGTCTTCAGTCTGTAGTACAGTTATCTTGGGTTGCTGAAGTTTGGTAACCTCTGGTGTAGTTCACCAATGGTGGATGGAGGTCTTATAATGACCAGCAACTATTCTGTGGCATTCGTGTGGGAAACATTGGCACTGAATCCTATACCACCAAATCTTGCCTCGCTACATTCTTGTCTACATGCATCTATTCAGCAACAGAAGAAAGAAGTGTAATGATGTCTGACATGAGAAGTCAAAAAGCAAGTAGGACCCTCTGTTCTGTTTATGAAGGGTACCGATCCCAAACAGAAATTATTTAACATAAAATTTGAGTTATCCTAGGACACAGTTAGGTAAATGTTGAGCTTGTTTTCTTCTTGACTTTAAACTGCAGACACAAAAGCATCCTCTCAAAGACTATTCTTCTTAAATACAATAACGTGCTTTCAACTGTGACACTCAAGTGTACCGCAGGTGATTTTCCTTATCCATCACATTGTTGTTCATTCAGTCTCAACTCACACAGTCATATTATCACTGGATCTACCTAGAGAAGTCTGGATACTTATGAAACAAGATATGTTCAGCTTCATCTGCACCATGATGAGTAAGTAAGACACTGTAATCTATCCGTGATGCTCTCTGGGGTGGCTCACGTTTGACAAATCAATAATTGTGTCATTCTGATGAACAATAAGCAAAAATAAGACAGCTTGAGGTCATCACAGTGGGGCCCACCTGAAAGAAATACAACTGCTAACATCTGACCCTGGCTGGAGTGTAATCCTTTAATATCTAAAGATCACCAGACTTTGGATTTGAAAGAAACGTTAAGAACAACTCAATTTCCGGTGACTGTGAATGCAGAAGTGGGCCAAGTTGGCTGGACAAATGGGTTTCTTCTTCTCATCTGCCCTTGGTCAACAAAGACAGAAAGAAGAAAGCAAACAGACAACTTTAAAGGCATTTCCTCTTTGTTGGCTGGAGAGTTTATCCAAGTACCACCTCCTGGGGAGCAGCTTTCAAACTGTAAACCAGCAAGGCTAAATTTACTTTACAAACGTTACAACAAAAAGACTATCCACTGTAAAAATGCAAGTTTATGACCAGGCAGCTCAAACAGCTTTACATGGCTGCAAAACTGAACCCTAAAACAGCCCAGCCCAGCCCAGCCCAGAGTACTTGCACAGGTTCACTCTCAGTTCCTAAAATGAGGCAGCTGGGGATTTCTTAGACAAACAGACATTATTCTGTGCTCGTTGCAGGGCTGCAGTTAGTAGGTCAGTGACTCATTAGCTTGACTTTCAGTCCAGAGGCAAGTATAACAGTCAAAGTGTCTGAAACTCAGTTAACAGGTAAGTGAGTCATCCTGCAACAGATGTGACAAGACAACGTCAGGAAGACGGCAAAAGTAGAAACAGAAAGCTGACTGTAAAAGAGTTAATTCGTGTATTTGTGCTGCGAAGTAACGGACCTCTTAGTGGCATATTCTTCCATTCTCTCATAGGCTCAATATTTCAGGAAATGAAAGCATGGTTTCCTGTGTGTTGGCAGCTGGCACAGCCCCCCCTTTTTTAATTTTTCAGATTTCTGTCTCCCATCATCAGACCGCGGACTAGCCACTCAGTCTTTCCACCTCCCTCTGTGTTTTTTTTGTCCTCTCCCAGGTCCTGCCCCACTGCACCCAGAGCTCCCAGGGAAGGCCATTGATTTGAAACAGGAAATGTCTGCCCAAATAACACTGACACGTCTTAAAACAGCAAGCCCCTGAACCTGACACAGAATGAATGAAAAGTCATCAATCAGAACACATCTTGAAATCTCATCAGTGACATCGGTAACAAAGGTCTGTATCTGTCGACACCACCTCTGGTAGGTGAAAAGTTTTGAATTGAACCAGAGCCTGAAATAACAGATATCTTTACTCCCTTACCCCAGAGTGAACCAATGCGCTGGAAGAATACCGTCTGCTTCCAAACAAACATGCTATTCATGAGTGTGAGGTCAACTACACTAGCACATGGAGGCTATAATGTACCTACAGACACACACACAGACTTGCAAACAGTTACTCTCATTCTGTCAATCTCTGCCTCATTCAAACACATAATTAGCAGCTAGCAACCAGCAAGTTTCCTCTCCTGCAAATGTTTGTTGTCACGCAACCCACAAACTCACTAACCAAACCAACACTATTATGGTTGTAGTGGTGGTGCAAGCTGATGGCGTATCAGATTTTCACAACTGCGGTATAGTGGAGATCGCCTGTGTACAGAGGCTGCCTTGTGAACATTCAGCTCACTCTCTCATGCCGCAAATTCACTCAACCATGACGGGAGAAGAGAAGTATTTTTCCTGCAAATCCTGAAAGTGCAGTTGAAAATATTTCTGCAGCTTAAGAAAATCATTTAATCATCGTCAAAGGACAGAAATACCAACTCTTTGGAGAGGATTCCACACAGCCGAAGTGAGCAACATGTACAGGTACGTATGATAAGTTACTAATTTTAGCAACAATACTTTAACTCTAAGATCAGACACAGCCTTCACTTTTCAAAAGAGGATCCAAAATAGTAACAGGAAGTCATCATCCCCTACCTCCTTACATTTCCTCTCTTTTTGATTGTTCTTTCTTTCAAAGCTGGTATTCTCTCTGTCTGTGGCCGTGCCCCTTCCTGAAGCACCCACTGAGCATTCTTTGGCTGCCAGGGATGCACACCGCCTTATATGGTAAAACAAACTATGGAGAATGTTTGTGGTCAAGCATCGGGAAGGTTGTGGCACGCACACACACACACACACACACACACACACACACACACACACACACACACACACACACACACACACACACACACACACACACACACACACACACACACTCACACTCACTCACACACACGACAAGTGGTTGTTCTGTTATCAAGCTAGCTTAATATTTAACACTGGGTGAGTTCCTGAACTGCTAGCTTCTGAAACGTTAGCATCTTGCAGGAGGGCTTTTCAAGGGATCTTAAAGTTTGCTTTGATCTAACCTGCTTTTGGTTTAAACACATTAAAAAACATCTATATTTCGACAGTTGTTAGCTTTCCAAAGCTGACTGAGTTGAAGTATAAAAACCAGCTACCCCAGTGAAGCTGCAAAGATAGCAAAAAACTAAGTATGAGCACTTTTAAAGCCCAGACAACTGTCTTTAACATGTTGCAACCACACAATGACAAGTCCAACCAAAATCTTGCCTTTCTCCCACTGAGTGTTTTATTTTAATTAAATGTGTAGATTATTCAGTAAGTTTTCAGGCCTCAGATATTTGATGATACCTTTGGAGGATAGCGAGCTATTTTAACTCTTAACACTAAGCTCAAGGTGTTAGCTGCAGCTTTTTATTCAGTGTGCAGACATATCTATTAAACCCAGAGTATAACATTTAACCACAACAGTGAGTGAATCAAACAAAAGTAAGCTGTAAACTAGACTATTTGGCACAATTATGTTGACTTTTTGTCACCCTAACACTAAACCAGCTGATTTAGTCTGTATTTCGTAAACAGTGTGGATTGAAGATACAGCACAGTTCTTCTGGGAGTGACTTAAATACCCCAGAGTATAAAATGTAATAAAAGCAGGATCAAGGACGAGTAAAGGAGGAATCTAATTATTGGCTGATTCCAGGGCAGTGGGCTAATGAACCAAAGCTGCACAGTGCTGTTGGGGTTCAGGAGAAGTTATTCCTGACACCGCTGCATACTTTTTTCACCATGAATGTGTGTCTGTATGATCTGTTACCATAAAGATTTGGCATGCAAAGACATCTGTGGGCAGTTACAGCTAATCTTGTTTAAGATATGATATGTAAAAGACACATGTAAAAGTTGTCAATAAACTTCTAAAGGAACATGGCAATGAGCTGCCTCTGTGTCACATGTAGTTTGTCACTTCTATACTTTGTAATCAGACCTTTAAACTTGATCTTGACTGTTAGTTTTCTTTTTTTAATTTTAAAGTTTCTTAAAAGTATTTTGAAAAACAGAATAGTTCTTAAACTGGTGTCTAACATAATGAGGGAAATCATTTAAGATTTTCTTGAAGGCTTACAACTCCTGTAATAAAACTGTTTTTTGAGGCTAAATGAATGATATTTCAAACATGCTTACATGTGCATAAAACCCCCCAAAACATTAAAACAAGTAAGTCATTAAACCTCCCATGCATCCTTACAAGAAGACGTGTTATATGTGACCTGATTATATATTCTCATCACACCAGAATCTCTCTCAAAATGCTGCTCAAAGGCTACTTTACCTTTGCTAACACAGACTGTTCAAATATAATGTGCTCTTTGCTATGACTGGAACCTGCAACCTCGTCCTACATAATCAGCTTAGCCACAAGCCACTAACATGGGAGTTTTCCCCAGTACGCCAACACTGCCAAAACCTATCAACATGTGGCAGTTATATTTGGAAAGTTGAGCTATTCCCAGGGAGAAAGTCCAGAGAAAACAGTGAAACCAGGAGGCAGGTCTTTCCACAGGCCCAGCAGAAAACCTTCAAACCCACTGACCACACTGAGCAGCAAACTGATGATACCTCAGGCTCATTTTTGACAGTGATGAGCTGAGGGGAGTTGTACTTTATAATTTCCTGTCATTATCATCAAAAAGACATTCAATTGGAACAAAACAAGACAAGCCTTTGTCTTTAGACAAATAGTGTAACAGTGTGGCTACCAAATCTAAATGCCATTACTGTGCTGTCATTATAAACTACTTGTCATACACTCAAAGAGTCAAACCAATAGCTAAGCCCTGAACCAGGGGAAAGATTTTTTACTAATGTTGCACCCACTGTGTTTCCACAAAAGTTTCTTTAAAGCAGCTCGTGTTGAAACACCAAGTCCACTGCACACAGTTATCTTCCTGTTGATCAAGGCTGGAGCTCCAGGACAGGAAGTTTTAGGAGTAGAAGCAAAGGAAGTGCTGGACCAGAGTCGGCAGGCAACATCCTGGGAGGGGTGGCTGGGAGGGTCTGCCTGCAAACACTGAAACCTGTAGGCGGGTAACCAAGCTTCTCTATTTTCCCAGTTTTGCATCTGGTTTAGTGTGCAACATGCTGTGCTTCTGCACGCTTTGTGGTGAAGCATCACTGATCACCATACCAACTGTTTGTTAACTAATTCAAACTGACTTCACAAAGGGGAATAGAGACTTTTCAGGATTTCATATCTACATTTTGACAATATTTCATTGTCACTGACTTGTAATCAACCAGCTCTCTATGAAATCTCCAAATGTGAAATTATTATTATCTCAACAGCACAAAGGCATGAAAATTAGTAGTTTATCTTTTCCTACAGATGTTTTAAAGTCGTGAAAAGAGAAAATTATCTGTTGTCCTTTCTCTTCACACTTAGACTTAAATCACTACATCAAAAACAGCTACAAAACCATCCTTAAAGATTTAGTCAGTCAAAGGAACATTCCAGGACTGTGTCATGTCTCCCTGATCTGACGAAGGGCCAAAGCATCAGTAAGCGGGTAAATAACGTCTCAAGAGGCGTTAAAAGCCTACTAAAAATAACAAAGAGCAATTATTGTGACTTTTAAGTGAGAAGTCTTTCTTCTGATGCTTCCACATTTTCATACAATGATTCATCACTTCAACAAACTCAGCGAGGTTCCTGTTTTGATCTCCCCATGCTCCAATGAGAGAGGTTTTGTGTCGAGGTAGAACCGTAGGTTGCCCTAATTATTCACATATGGGACCACACCAAGCCCAGAGCACAAACGCACCGTTCTGTTTGACTTTGAATGCACAGAGAGAGGATGGAGCTGCTTCTTTTAAACAAGATCAAGAACAAATCCATGAACCACAACATTTAGCATTTATAAGTCTTTTCAGTTTAACACATTTCATCCTTAAATTGAACACAACTACCTTGTGCAACGTGATGTTTTTCAAAGTTTGTCTCCACAGTCTCTGTCACAACTCTGGCTCACTGTTTTCAATGTAACAGTTACTTTTTGTATCCATGTCACATATATAGTACCACCCCAAAACAGGGAGAATGACAGGCACAATTAGAAACACATCATGCAAAAACACCATAATGTTGCAACACCCAATGTAACAGTCCTGTAGTGACAAGCAGAAAACTATGACCTTAACTATACCTGTGTTATGGAAACATTACTGGCACAACTTGTGCCACTATATGAGTTTATATCTAAGCCAATATCAACAAGCTGAGCCAATTTCCTTTGGTCAAATGAAAAGGGGTGCCCTGTTACCCAATAGTCAGTCTGCAACAAAGAGGTAAGTCCTTCAGCAGACCTGATCCTTTCATCGTGTCAGCTCCATATCTTTACAGCCACTCCATCCCCTCCCACTTTCCTTCACTCTGTCTGCCTGTCCTGTCATTAACCTGCTCCTATGCAAAGGGCATGGCCCCGTATACCATAAAGCAGCACAAGAAACAAGTCATGACTGTTACCTAACTGTGCCGCTAGGTTCTCTTGATTTGTTTTTTTTTCTCCATCTCTACTTTTTCTTTTCTGTGGAAAGCTATGACACTGTGATGTAGGCCAAGCAAGAGACAGGCAGGTAAGAGAGGAGGGCAAAAAGCACAGATGAATCTATTTCACCACATCCATGAGTCTATCTTGATAAAGTACACACTTGCGTAACTTCAAAGATGAGTTGTGCTTAATACAGTTAAAGTTGTGCAACTGCTGCTAATATTAATTGAAAAGTAAAGATTATGAAAAAAAAGGGAGGGGGGGGGGCAGAAATCAATAGTTTTTAAAATAATTTTTTTTATGATTGATGAGCAGAAAGCAAAGAGCTGCTATCAAAGTCCCAGACTTACATATTTAAAGATGATTCTTTAAAACTAGATTGTCATCCCAGCTTTTCAAAGTCTGGATGAACACAGTTAACAACACACAAAAAACACCTTCCTGTAAAGTCACTGATTTTGCAGAGGTTGCTTCAAAAAATCGTAAATAACTTACGATAAAAACAGCTTCAAAGTCATTTTCCATTGAATGACTAATCCCTGGAGTCTAGCTGAAGATGGCATATTTTCCAGACTACTCTCAGGACTCCATAATAACAGACCAGGCATCCTACTTTTTGGTTCTTTATTTTCCCATCATCCTTGGAGGCAGAGTGGTATGGTACGGTTCTTGAGGACTAAAACCACCCAGCTGATGCTGGCACACATTCACCCTGCTAAAGTGTCACTAAGCAAGTCATTAAGAGGGTTAAAAAACAAATATCCCTCCAGAATCCGAGCGATATCCTCTTAATCTAAGTATTGGCGGTGCCAAAAGTAGCTAACACCCAATTAATAAGTCTTCACTGTTGTAATGTGGTGTGTATTACCAAAATTTGTTTTAGTAAGAAGTGATGTGGCAAGTACAGGAGAGGTAATCCAGTTTTTGAATGGGTTCAGTGCTGTCTACGTGGTCTACACTCCTCACAGTAGTTTTTCAGCGGCCTAGAAGTTGATCAGCACTGAGCATGCGCACAGACCTGCAGGAATCCAAACTTTTTCCATTGCAGACCAACGCCTTGCATTGTGCGCGAATGAATCAATGACACGGGCTAACCAGACTTTTTAAGATTCTGAAACAATAATATGATGAAGTTCACTGGATATTCACCAAGTTCGACAAATGATAAGGACTAAGGTGGGGGGAAAGTAGTTTCCCCGAAGGGCAAATGTCTAAAAGAGAAGATTTGATTGTCTCACTTTCTCTCGGTTCTCCCGTTCACAGTCCAGCTCTTTCTGTAGGACCTGAGCCCGGTCCTCTGCGTCGTCTGCCTGCTGCTGCAAAGACTGAATCTTCCTCTTCACAGCATCCAGAGAGTTCATACCTGCCATGTTCAGTTTGGTCACTTATCTTAAGACTATACGTAGGAAAAAAATCACAATAAGACTATTCCTAGACTGTGCAAAAAGTCAACTGCTGCTCTCCGTTTGGTCTATCTGCTCTGAAAGTGTACGAAGACAAAAATAGACTTGACGCTGTTTTCAGAGAAACTACTTAATTTTCGTCCTCGGCCAAAGTCTCAGGAATGTAAAAGAGGCGTTCAAGTGCAACAAAAGTTATATAACCAGGAAGTAACAGTGTCCTGGCGTTCTCCAAGTGTTACTTCTTATCTGTAGGGCTGAAAACTTCATGGGCAGTACGGAAAGTAATCCTCAGGAATGTTGCAGTATTTGGTCCGGACACCTAAAGATTCAGGAGGAGGATTAAAAACGCAGCGCGGAGAGGAGAGCCGAGAGCGCCAGACTGTGCCGAAGGAGGAGAGAAAGAGAGAGGGAGATGATCGGGATGATGAGGTCAGAGAGGGCGGGGCCTGAGTCCTACAGTATGTGAGTATAGTGTGTGTGTGTGTGTGTGTGTGTGTGTGTGTGTGTGTGTGTGTGTGTGTGTGTGTGTGTGTGTGTGTGTGTGTGTGTGTGTGTGTGTGTGTGCGTGCGTGCGTGCGTGCGTGTGTGTGTGTGTGTGTGTGTGTGTGTGTGTGTGTGTGTGTAAAAAGCTGATCCCTGTGACCGATGTGATCACTGCTATGAGAATTAGTGAAGAAAATGGAAAGTCAGGATGAATTACTTTCAGTAATTGTACAGGCGCCTTGCACATAGTTTTGATGTCACGCACAAGCTTACACTGCTCAAACTCGATCTGACACTGAAATCTTCCTTTGCAGGCTCAAGTTTCACATTTAAGTTTATAACTTGAATGAAAACATCATTAATATTTGCAGACTAAAACAATACAGATTCTAAATGAAGATAGCATGATGATTAAAATGGTGGGATGGTATCCAGGTTATATGGGAGTTACAATCTGGCTCTGTTTACATGTTTCATCCAAAAACACAACAATGCAGTGAAAAAAGTTTGTGTTTACACAGAACTGCTGAGGGGCTGAAAACACTGTAGTAAGTATGCAAGGCCTGTAGATGGCGCTATAACTGCCTTGTCCATAAGCTGCATTAAGTAGATCTCCCCCGAAGTAGAGTTGGGCCGATCATCAGGGCACTGTTCTACGAAGCAGGATTACTGCCTAGCGAGGTAGCTTTGTGGATAGGTTCCGGATTCCCTGTCCTACGACACGGGATCACTCCTCAGCGAGGCGAGTCTCCATGGCAACGTACGCTGAACGGCTAACCTGCTCCGGGGCAGGTTAGGTTCCAGATTGAACTCAAGGCTATATCGCTAGGCCGAACTTGCTTCGTAGAATACACATTTGTTGAAAGACAGTCCATGAGCACAAGCACAACACGGTAGTCCGCAATGATCCATACAACAGTACTGTTGTCCTGTTGTATGCAGTTGCGCAGAGCGGAGCGTGGCATCAGCGTTTCCACTTAAAATGCTGGCTTACTGTTTGTACGGCAACGGTGTCGGCAGCGTTTCAGAAAAATCCCACTCTGGAGGCTGTTTTCAAAAGTTTATGTTTTAGGTCGGCTGAAACGCTGTTTCCGTGTAAACACAAGGCTGAAACGCAACAAAACTTTTGCGTTCACCCTAAAACCATTGCTGTATAAACGGTCCCTCAGTATAGGGGGGAAGAGCACCCTCACTGATTTACTATGCAGCAAAGGAGTAACGAGTACCACTTTGTCCACTGGGGGCACCAACATCAACATGAGTGTAAAGTTTCTCACAGGAGCTTTATTAAGAGAGTGCAGGACAATCACACATATAAGAAACCACCAATATGAGACTCATCCATAAATATGGATTTAGTCTACTCAGTTTTCCTTTAATAGAGGTATTTTCCCCTATTTTAGCATCAGATGAACAAAACTAGCTAGGCTGTAAAAACAGTATTTGAAGCAGCAGCATGGGATGTTGTGATCTGGTCTGCCACAATGATGACTCTATATGCACAAATGCAAGGCAAGCATAAAACATAAGCTGGAAAAAGAACAAGAAGCCACTGCTATCTGTGAACTTGATTTGAGTTTAAGAGATTACCAATGTGAAATGAGTGAACAAATGCGCAGATGCATGTCTGCAAAGCGATTTTGTACAGAAATGTAGAGGATGTTTATAAAAATGATAAAGATACAGTGCACCATTTCTAACCTAGCCATGCTGCAAGAACTTATATGTATAATATATCTTACAATATATTTATATTATAAGAAAGTAGGTACATATCTCAATTTATTTTTAATTATAAAATGATATTTTTAAAGTAAAAACCAAGATGAGTCAGATTTAACAATTACTTTATATTTTGATCATACATACAACAATCAAAGTAATGGCTACATTTACTTATTCCAAGGAAAAGGTATAAAAAGCATCTATCAGTCTATATACCTGACCATATGTCATTGTTACAAGAGGTACAGCTTGAAGTTAATCCTGCGTTTCACTATTCATATTCATATCAGTGTTTTATATTTTTGCTATTTATAGACCTCCTAAATCTTTTTACTGGACTTTTTTTTACGGGGGAATCTAGTACTCATCTGACATTTTGTTTTGGTGGAGCTGTTTGAGTGTTTGTCCAACAAAGGAGTGAGCAAACATCATCCACCACCTGCCTGCATGTAGATGATGTTTATTATGTGGGTGTAAATCACATTAATGCTTCATCTTGCATGTTTCTCTGTCAGCCCTGCCTGTGTTTACCCTCTCTGGTTCCTTTCACATGATCAGCCTGTTGGCAAACACGTTTTCTTGAAGAGCAAGCGGGGCAGCAAATCTCTGCTTGCTGGAGTTAAGAATTTACCCCTGCCGTTCTAGCAGGAGGAGGAAAATCTCCCACAATCACACTCATCTGTTGATTGAGCTCCTCTGTCTGATTTGCCCCCTTGCACCGGAAAAGCTGGAAGCATTGATTTCATTAGACACAGGAGTGTGGGGCTTTCTGTTTGCCTTAGCTGCATTCCTCACATACCAAAGCCCCCCTGCCTGCTTTCTGCTTTCTCTGCCCCCCTTGTACAGCTTTCCCCTTTGAAACAGTTACTGTTACTGCTGTGAATGGTGTTATCATACATGGTGACACCCTCTTTGACCTTTCTAAGTTTGGCTTTCTGTATCTTTAATGTTATGACCGGGCTGTAACCCACCAAACAACAGAATCCTGGTCTGCATACTAAAGCCATCTGTGAGCTGTGATTTCATAAATATCAGCTCTGCTAGTCTCTTGTACAAAAACTTTTTTCTTACGAATCACAGTTGCTTGGCTTTCGGGGTCTGAGGCTCACTGTTCTGCTCTCCCAGCCCCCCTCCAGGTCTCCAATCTGGTGCTCTTCTCTGTGTGAATTCAGATGTGTAATGACTTGACTGCTGCCTCTAATAAGTGACATGTGGAGGGGAATTTCAGGAAGTGGAGTAGAGCAGCTTTAGAAGCTGGAAATAGACATTTGTACCTAGAGAAAATCTTAACATGCTTGTTGTTAAAGCTAAAACATATGGGATACAGACACTGTTATGACATCATGTTTGTTTAATGGGCAGTGTTTGTCACCTTTACCTGAACCTGATGCTATAAAAAGTGTCTTTATATAATTTTTCATAAATTCTCTTTCTACACCCAGAGTGAAAGCATCACCTTCTTAGGATCAAGCCACAACCTGAACTGCTACTTTTTCCAGGGACCTTCTTGACCTACTTTACATGGGAGGCTGCTCCGAGCAGTTCTCAGAGTTTATTTAGTCACAGCGTGAGGGTAATCCAACGTGTCTCAGCGTCTGTATGTCAGACACTTCCCTTCTCTTTGTGTGTTGTACAACACTGTGTTTCCCTGGGATATCCTCCATGAGGCTTAAACAATACCACATCTCTGTGGATAATGGGGGAGTTTTTTTGTTTTCATGACACTCCTTCCTGCCCAGTTTGCTCAGTAATCTTGTTGGAATGACTTACTGGGTTCTTAGCTGCTGTTGCTTAAGTGGCAAATCAGTGCTTAACTGGTATGATCAGTATTTTGCCTTATCTTAGACATAATTGGCTACTTAAGAAGGACTATGTGTGCATTTGAGTTCCCCTTTTTCTCCCCCCACTTCTGTTTCTGGTTCTCTCTCTCTCTCACTCACACTCACACACACAAACACACACACACATATATAAAAACACACAAACCTTTAATAACACGTGTCTGTGTGAAAATGCTGGGGGGCCGACCATTGACAGATATGCAGCTTTGTGGTTTGTGGTTTTGGCAACAATCTTGAATATGATCTTTTTTGACCCTGATTTCAGCCAATTAGCCACAGGGAACTGGCTTTTCAAATGTTTTGCTACATTTAATAAAATTATTGTGAACACAAAGATCCTCACAAATTACACTTAGTTTTGGTCATACAATGTCAACAAAATAATCCGTTTGAAGTATTAATATTTGTAATAACTTGTTTTTTTAACTAATTTTTGGGGCTTTCTCATGCCTTTAATCAGATATGAGTGAACAGAGTATAGGAAACGGGGAGAAAGTGGACAAAAACATGCAGGTAACAGGAAAAAGGCTGAAGTTATACCCAGTGCACCCTCTCGAGGGCAAACTTCATGGGGTGCAACCTAGACTGCTGGGTCTTCTGCGCTCCCTGTTTTAAGTTTTATTATGTAAAAATTTCACATAAAAATCTTCAGTGGGAGAAGAAGCACTCTGAGGGAAAAGTAACATTTAACAGAGAAAAGTTTGAGGAGAATCTCACTGGTTTTACACTTAGGGGTATGTTTATAATTCTTTGTAGTGCTACAAAACGTGGAAAAAAATTACATGAAGTCCTTGCTGACTTGAGAGGAAGCTGTGTGATGTCTACAGACAACTGTTTTGAAAGTTTCAACAGTTAAAACAGTTTTGAAATACAACATATTGGATTATTATAACTGATGTGTTGATGTCGGAGAAGATTGTCACTGTTGAAGATACTCAAGGCTGGTTTAGTCTTCATCAATATATCTGTATGACTCTCTGATTATGACCTAGCCTCACTGTGTAAAATACTTGGTTCTGATTGGTCAAAACCCTTTAACAACATTGATTTATTCTAAACTGCACAAGTTATGCAAGGAACACCCTTCAATACACATTGTATAAGAAAATCCAGAGTCCAGCACATTTGCCTTGCCTGTTGACACAGTGGCAAAAAGTTAGCTTTTGTCAGCCTTCCTAATTGGCAAACACTAGCTCACTTTTACTTTTTGAATCCATTCTGGGTGAGAAATTATCCCTTTACTTCTCGGTCTTGCACACCCTGTCAGGATTCTAATCTGCATACAATTAATTTAACATACAAGAATAATTTTGAAGGAGCATACATCAAGTTGTATTGAATTGGTCTCAAATGAGGTGATTCTAATTACCTGTTGTATCAATGTGAGACGTATTGAAGTATATGTGCTTGAATATTAGCACAGTGCACCAACACCTACATGTGGGAGCTGAACAATTGTTCATAAAATCCTCTGTCACAACCCTGCAGCTGACATGAGAATATGTCAGACATTTTGAAACAGGTCACAGTGGTTTAGTTAACAGGGGATGAGGATGAAACAGTGCAATTGTCTGTTGATTTCTGCTGCTCTGGTGTTTTGGTTTGAAGACAGGAGACTGGAGGACATGGTTAAAGAGTGTGTGTGTGTGTGTGTGTGTGTGTGTGTGTGTGTGTGTGTGTGTGTGTGTGTGTGTGTGTGTGTGTGTGTGTGTGTGTGTGTGTGTGTGTGTGTGTGTGTGTGTGTGTGTGTGGGGTGGGGAGGTGGGGTGGGGGTGGGGGGAGGGTTTACAGTTTATCCATGTGTACATCTGTCAGGAGTGGCTGCACAGGAATGTAACACTCACTGAAGTTTGCTAAACCGTCACTGCTGATCAAAGTAAGCCCACAGCTGGTGCAGGCTTAGAAACCGTCCAGCTGTGAAGAAGTGGCCTCTAGTTTTCAGTAACGCCAGCAGTCCCATAAAGACAATGATTAACAACAGGAGCTTCTCATTAATATTCAGAGCTGCCTCAGTGTTACTGCTCTTAAAGTTTCATTTCACATTTGAGTCAAATTAAGTAAGACTTAGTCAACACCTCCCCTTCATTAGTTTGCATCATTCTCCGTATGTGTGTGTGTTACTGTCACTCACATCTGCAGCCTTCTTCTCAGAAAGTTCCAGTTTCTCTTGAGCATCTTTCAAGCCTTCAGAAAATTTGTCCAGTTCATCCTCGGTCTGCTTCATCTTCTTTTGGAGGTCCACCAGCTCCTCTTCCATCTGCAACATAAATACAGTCAATGGTCTGCCTTTGGCCACTTGTCTGTTTTCTGTCTTTCATTTCTTCAGCTCTATTCTGTTCATTCTGTGTTTTCTGGTGTACTTTTTTTTTACGCTCTTTTCTGTTCTGTTACATTTAGGTCTATTCTGGTTTAATCTGCTTTGTTACCATCTATTTTAACTGTTTAAACTATTATATTTTGTTCAATTCCACTGGTTTAACAGCATTCTTTTCATATTTATTCTATTCAATTCTATTC